>NW_010318328.1:32792-57467 GCF_000700745.2 Antrostomus carolinensis | reverse complement strand
CACGTGAGTGCCAGAGGATGATCCCGGCTGTGTAATGTCCGTGTTCTCCACCCACACTACCTAGCCCTGCCAGAACACCTTCATGATGCTCAACAACCACTGGTAACATCCTAAGTAATTTTCTGCTATGCTGTAGTGATTTATCAACTCATTCTGAGCCAGTTTGAACATTTAACATGAACCCATATACCTGTATAAAGACATGACCTAAAAAGCTTTAAAAAAATCAGTTATATTTTTTTTTATTATTATTATCATTTTCCATGTACATCCTTTTTCATCCCCAAAAAATCAGTGAGAAGCTGAAATTTATGAATAACCCCTTGTTCCTCTAGGCCAGGGGAAGCTTCTCCCAGCTATAGGAGAAAAGCACAGGGAGCCTGGATGTCCTTTGTAATCAGCGACCATATTACTAACAGCCATGGTTTCTGAATGGAGAGGGTATCTGATCTGCTACAAAGGCAGAGGAGTGAAAAGCAGAATAATAGGAAGGGTCAGAAAACACTTGATTAAGTAACCTGGTAAATCTGGGCCTGAATGTGACCAGAAGCAGAAATAAATACAGAAATAAAACCAGCATGTGAATGGAAGGGAAAGCAGGAATTGAAGGGGTAAATGAGCACTAATTAGAGAAAGAGGAGAAGGTGGAGCTTGTCTGATTAAAATGAAAGAGGACTGGTGTCAGGTGAGGGCTTGGAACTACTCAGATGAAAGGAAACCAGATCTGATAAATGGACCTATTAGAGAGGGGCTTACAGGTGGTGGAAGAGGTGGGACAGGATGGCTTGTAAGTAAAGCTGGGATAGAAGCTGTTCTGTAGAAGACAGACATCAGACTGGTGAAAGGAGTGACAAAAAGAGCGCAGGGAGGAAACCAGGACTTTCCCAAGGCAGTGGAATAAGCAATACCAGGTAGGTGCAGTTGCTCTGGTTGCAGTGTTGGTTTCATTTCCCTCTGGAATAGGAAAGCAGACTTCTACTGCTGGTTATTCTAATGGCCCTTCAAAAAAGGTCTCTAGTGGAGTTAAACATCCAAGCATGTTGGAAGAGCATGTGCTGATGGTATATAACATATTCTAGATTTATACAGGAGAAATATAATGCATATACATGCATGTACATATATAGGTCTACAGAAGAAAAGAAAACAACAAACAGAAAACTTTCCATAAAGTAGAGAAGTTGTTATTACCATCTCAGTTGGTTTTGGAACTGAAGATGTCATTGTACATTGTTTCTATACTAAATAAATTAAGTTTGTTTAGACAATCAGCATTCACAAACACTGAAACAGGACAACTATTCACCACTCTTATTGTCTGAGCTAATTCAGTGTGAGTAGTTCTATTTTCATTTAAACAGCTATGCATTTGGTAACTGTGCTTTACAGTTGTGCATCTGGTTACTCAAGTTCTTCCAAGAACTGGATATTTTTATTATCTGCCTTGCTATTTTCTTACAATAATGGTATCAGCTAGGAGATTTGTTGAGAACATTGAGAGGGGTGTTGCTTTTTTGTGGGGTTTTTTTTTTTTTTTAAATCTACAGCTATGCACACACATAGTACACTAGTAATACACCATCATCTACTACAAACACGGACAACGTAGTCTGTATCATCAGTAGGCTGAAAAATACTAGTGGTTAAGAAATGGCCTACCAGCTTAAGTACAGCCAAGAAACAGGTAACTTAATCAGTGATCTCTGTAGCTGAAGTATATTTAAGTCTACTCAGCAGAGGAATGAAGCTAATAGTAAAATATTTGTCTTCATCCCCTGCCTTTTACCTAGAGATTTGGAAGTATCAAAAATATGCATTCTTTTATTTCTTATTTACTATAGGCTTCAGCATGGACTCCTGCTAAGCATGGAGGTCAATGGAAAACTTAGATATTTCTGCTAATGTAATGATCTTTGTAAAACCAAGAACTGTAAACACTGTTAAGCAATTTCTTTCTTCAACTTAACATGCTCAGAGATAGGATCATTTGCTAGAATCTTAGAAAATGGTGCAAAATAATTGCAGGCACATAAACTTTCAAAATGCAAGTACTAAATTATAAGAGTATCCATATCTTATCAGTCTTTGCACCAGCAGTGCACAGTGTTATTCTGCTTCTTCTGGAAAGAGAGACTGCTTATGTTACCTTATCACATCCACAAGTCTCTTAATTAAAACTATATCTGTGTTATCATCTAACCTTCATTTCAAGTCATTAGGATGGCTAAAATGACCTGCAAGGTTTTAAATCATAAGCAATGATTTCAGGGACAAAATATCTATGACTTTAGAACTGTTTATTAACTTAAAAGCAAAAAATAATCAATTGTTTAGTTCCATCAAAACAATCCTTAAGGCCCTGAAGGTTTCTTTCCAACAAAAAAAAAAAGCAGAACCCACCTACCTGCTTTTAACTGATGAGAATTTTCATTACAGAGACAAAGCAAAATATAAATGCAAACCAAAATACATCCCAAAAATCTTGCTTTGGAAAGTGTTACTGAAAAAAAAAATCACACTCTGAAAAGGGAATTAAAGATTTCCTGGGAACGGCAGGGACCTCAGTAAAGATATTATAATGTGGCATTTGATGTTCTAGAGGGATTTCAACAAGTTTTGCATGGTCAAATTCCATTAATAAATTGGCTTTCTTCCAGTGCTGTGTGTGTCCCTCTCATCTGCCATGGTGCCCTAACTGTAAGGAAACCTCACCTCACCTGCTCACTCACATCTTGGCAATTTTAATTGCTTTTTCTTGCTTGTTACAGTACCAAACAGGCTTAGAAAAATTCTAGGCTCTTATAACGCAGATTACGTTGGCTATGAGTAGAGCAGTAACAATTTTGGTGGTATTGTAAGAGGATTATAGAGCGTATCGGTGGGGAAATGCCATGTGGATGGATATTAACGATGGCACGAGGGGGGAATAAGAGAGAATCAATGGAACTGGGTTTTGCAAGTGACTATTCGGGGAGAACCACTATTGCAAGTATTGTCACTACTGTGTTCTGTAATGGATGGGTTTTATTCTCCAGCTACGCTAACATTTGAATTATAAATACATATTTACTGTTCCTTTCATTTCACAAAGCTTGAATATGTACAGACTTAGATTATAGCATGTTCTGAGCAAGTCTGACTCACAGTTTTTAGCAGATGACCTTTAATTAGTGGGAAGATATTCTATCCATATCATACTCGTTCACTTGTCTTACTGGGCATTAGATGGCTGCTGTGAAGCATAAAGGATTTTTTTTTGTCCTAATCCCTGTGATGTGACATGATTAATGAGATGAAATTCCCATTTGGAGGTTCCTACCAATCAATAGGCAGATGGGCAGTAGTGGATGTCGAACAACAAGACAGCAGGAGTTGCTTAAGCTCTTGCTACTTTCATAGAGAAAAAAATATTTAGAGACATAATTTAAAGGAACAGATAATATCAGTTTTTCTAATTTCTTGCCTCCTTCAATATTTTTTCTTTGTTTTTAATGTACATAAAGGCAAAAATGCTGTGGTATGTATACATACCATATGAAGTTAACATAAGTATGTTTGAAAATCTTACAGATGTCACTTATGCCAAGTGAGTACACTGCATTGGTATTGAAAAACCATTTGCAAAACAGTAAGCCTGATTTTTCTCTGCATTCATACAGATATAACTAATCAGATGCATCAGAGAAGCCAACAGAATTACAAAACGTTAGAATAAAGCCAATGTGAATATAAAATTAAGCCAGTGATTTTTTTTTTTTAATCCTCCTGTGAAAAATCTAATATATTTCACATATCTTGCCAAATCCACCCTTTTCCAGGGTCTTCAACATCCCACCCCTTGACCTCGTAGTTTCTGATACCTAGTAATTGACATATAAAATTAAATAAAGGAATAATTTTCTATAGGTTATTCTCAGCTGTGAAAAATTTCAATTTAAGATTATAAAAATGATAACCACAAGGCAAAATATAACAGACTGGTGGATCTTTGCCAACCAGATTAAATCTGAGGAAATAATGCAAGTTTCCTAACAGTAGTAGCAACAGGTTTCAGGAGACTTCTTCCATAGCCCTCCTGTTGATGCTTATTTTCTTCTGTGCGATAGTTTTCTGCTTCTTTTAAATAGGAGTATTGATATTTAGCTATTTTGTATGTATAAATGATTTATCTTATATTTCCTTCTCATTGCCTTGCTCTTCCTCCCTCTCTCTCTCAGACAAAGATGCACAGAGTAAAATTCATAACACACTCCTCCTAATGAACAAACTCCCACTGAGCACCAAAGTGCTTAATGATGCTCAGCAGGCAGAGATCTGCAGTTCCCCTGTGTGAGCCAATATATAATCACACCACAAGTTAAAATAATATTTAGGTTTCCAAGAGAAACACTGGAAATGTAAAACATGCTAGATTTAAATTTTTCCAAACTTCAATTCTGTTCTTTTGTGTCTTTCCGGGGGTGGGGGCAACAACACAGTCCCCTTTGGACTTTATCGTTAAAGCAGCCAGATGAGTGTGATGTGTAAGAACAGCTATGGACAGGGTAGGTTAGGAAGGGGGCAGCAGAATGTGCAGGCTTATAGCTACATTGAGGCTGAGGGAAGACCTTATCCCTCTCTACCACTATCTGCAAGGAGATTGTAATGAGGTGGGTGTTGGCCTCTTCTCCCAAGTAACAAGTGATAGAACAAAAGGAAACAGCCTCAGGTTGTGCCAGGGGAGGTTCAGGTTGGAGAGGAGGAAGAATTGCTTCACCAAAAGGGTTGTCAAGCATTGGAGCAGGCTGCCCAGAGAAGTGGTTGAGTCACCATTCCTGGAGGGATTTAAAAGATGTGTGAACGCAGCACTTAAGGATATGGTTTAGAGGTGGACTTAGCAGAGCTAGGTTTATGGTTAGACTCGATGATCTTAAAGGTCTTTTCCAACCAAAACAATTCTATGTCTATGATTCTACACACATGTACATATAGCAAAGGAACTGATACTTTAAGTGGTTTAAGAAAATTTCTCCCTGGAAGTGTTGAAGGCCAGGTTGGATGAGGCTTTGAGCAACCTGGTCTAGTGGAAGGTGTCCCTGCTGATGGCAGGGGGGTTGGAACTGGATGAGCTTTAAGGTCCCTTCCAACCTAAACCATTCAATGATTCTATGATTAAGATGTTATTGGATTAGATGGCAGACAAGCAATGAATAAGACATTTCAAGAGGTTTGGTTGTATAGTACGTGACACCCAGCTGTAGTGTCCCTTGAAATCAGGTAGCCAAGAGTAGCATTTTTAATTTTTTCTTTGAAATCTTACTTCATTGTCAGTTTTCTTCATGAAAAGATTAGCCAAGAGTAGCATTTTTAATTTTTTCTTTCAAGTCTTCATGGTCAGTTTTTTTCATGAAAAGACAATAGCCATATAGTGTCCATTTAGCAAAACAATTAAGCATACTAAAAGAATATACTTACATGTTTTATTTATTTATGGTAAGGCTCACTTACATGCATGACCATTTACTCTAATATTTTTTTTCTTTGGACTCTGGTGCAATGCATAGTTACAAATTGGTTTATACATTTCTGTTCTCTAGGTTCTTGACCATGTATGAGTATGCAGCAAGTTCTATTGAGAAAGTTCATGCAAGGAATGTCTTACCACTGTCTGAGCACTGCTGATTTTTTTTTCTGCTCTAAAAATTAAATCATTCAACTAAATGCTGCAAATTTTCTCCGTTTCATATTGATTTAGTTAAAACACTGCAAGAACTACAGAGCTGAAGAGCTGGATGTAGCTAACTGTAGGCAAGGATGCTTTTTTGTTTCCCCAAGGAATTGCATATTCAATTATATCTTGGGGGTCTGATTTCCTAAAAGGCTAAATTCAGGAAATACTGGGATTTCAGTGGTCTTTGTATTTGACCACAGTCTGAAGTTGGATGGGTTCCAAGAGTCAACAAATGCTTCTACTGCTTTGACCACCCAGCCTCCTAAAATGCCCCATTAAAGGCCAATGCTTATTGTTTATCCAGCGCTCATTCTTTGTGTAGCTTACAGTTTTCACCGTGGTAAAGCACACAAGCTTTATCACAAATAAACATATCTTTTGTGTATTATTTTGTTTATTTATTTATTTCCTTTATTGGGGGAACTCAGGTTCAGTCCTTCTGTTTCATATCATTGCAACACTTCACAGAATATAAGGCATAGTTTCACTATTACTGATTATGTAATAGGCAATGCTGATATAATTATCATCATAATGTAATTGCTCAGTACTCACATGTGATGACATCTTGCAAATATCTTTGAGAAGTCTATAAGCCTATCTATATTCTACAGATTATTTCACTTAAGAGGAAGGGTTTTAGGCATGTTCCAATGTGATGCTTTGACCATAATGACTGAGTAAACAAATGGTTTGGAAAGTGAAGTTCATAATTACCCTATTGATAATTATACATATAGAAATATATTTGTGTGGTACATGGATTCGTTGAGAACGAGAGTCCATTCTTTTCTTAAAGAAGTGCTCTGGAAGTATGTGAAGCTGAAAAGCCCAAGTTCGAATTTTAATGACAATGCCTTGGGTTAAGATGAATATTTATTGCAAACTTCTTCCCAGAAAGTAGAACAGTCTAAGCCATGCCCCCTAGTTTTTTTTTTTTCCACCACCACATAGCAGGAAAATACTAAATATTTTAAGGCATTTTAGTAGGTAACATGAATATTTTTACTATGCAAAAATATTTGGAGAGGTAAGTATTGTGTTTTTTCAACATGAAATGAAAGCTAGTTGCTTAAAAGAAACTTGTATTTACTGACAAATTTTTACTGCTATAAGGGAAAGTGAAGGTAGTTGTAAGGGGGAAAATGGGCAATTGCTCTTAACTTCTGCACCATTAACACTTGTGCTGTGTGGAAGAAAGAATAAATAAGGTTTTGTTTTGAAGAAGCTACTTATGAACTGGCAATTACAGCTACTGCCTCAGGCTCCTGAAGAAAAAAGCTTTCAAGTGCCAAACTCAGCTGAGGTTGTTGTATTAAATAGATGGTAAGTAGAAGGTATTTCACAGGCACAAACAGGCTTGCTGTGCCCCTACTCACTTAGATGACCAAAAAACCTCTGAACATTTTTAATACAGTGCTGAACTGACTTTAATACAGCCTTTCAAAATCCAGAGTACATTAGCTTGGGCCCAGTGTTAGCGCTGAGCTTCAGCAGGTGCTGGTCGTGCTCATGGGGCTCTGCTTAGCTTGGGGCATGGGCAGAGCAAGACTGTTTCTGCCAACAAAATCATATACAGACATGCTGAGAGTGTGGTATGAACTGCTGCTGTGGTTCTGCTGCAGAGAGATGCAGCAAGCCTGTCTGCTCCACGAAGGTCATGCTTACCCCAGCACTTGTGACAGGGAAAGCTTAAATATCCATGTTTTTCTCAGCTTTTTGGATTGAGCCTATCTTTATACCTCAGGAGTGTCAAAGAGCTTGTGGCATATGCAATACTTGCAAAAAAAAAAAAAAAGTTCTTTTAGTAATAATTTCACCTTGTTGTGAAGAAACAACAGCTTGTCTGTTCTCATGGACTAGCCAAGACCATTTGGTGGTGGGAAAGATGAAGAGGAGCTATCTGTATTTCTCTACAGTGACTTTTTAGGAGAAATTATCATTAGCTGCCTTAGAATTCACAGGAATCCACATACTCTCTTATATGAGTGGATAAAGCTGCAGACATTCCCCAGCTGTGGTTTATTGTCCAATACTCTTTCTGTCAGAGGGCTCTGAACCGAAGTCCACTGACCACTGCTTTCATTGGGATTAAGTCATACAACCTGAGCTGTCAGGAAAAGGGCTCACCTTCAATCACTCATCAGTGAGCAATAAAGAGAAAAGTACAACGTTCCCCATATATTCCAGAAAGGATATACTTATACAATCTGTAAATTTAGTATATATTACATTTGAGTAAAGTTGGATTGTGTTTATTTTATAAGCCTTTCTGTTTATTATAGCTGTGACTATGAGTCTTCACATACCATGCTTCCATAGGGTCACTGAAATAGAAGTTTTTAAAAAATCCCCACCTGAAGAGAGAGTCCCACTGTATGTTTAGACACACAAATAGGTGTCTTGATTTTCAAGTGCATGAAGCACCCTTTGGCTCCCAATAAAATAAACACAAGATAGCAGTGATTAATGCTTTTAAAAATCAGTTGATCTTCAGGTATTGAACAGACCAGAAAAACAGCTGATGTAGAAATTCCTTTAAATTCCAAAACCTCATGTTTGTTCTGCTAAAAAGAAAGACATTTAAGATTTGTTTGCATTACTCTTCTTACTCAAATATAGAACAAACCACTTTAGGTATCTAGTACTTTCCCCTCAAGTAGAGGCTTGACTGGAAGGCATAAAAAACCCATCCCAACTCTTTTTAACTTAGGCCATTAAAGGTATGAAGAACTAATAAATCTCCCAGCTAAAAAAAACCCCTCCAAACCACAAAAAAAACTCCTTTAAAATGCAAGTTAATACATTGGGATTTATATTCCTCAACAAAAACATCTCTCTTGAAAAATTAGAAAAGTGAGAAACGGGAAAGTCTATCATGTATCAACACCAGGCAACAGCAAAAGTTGAAATTGTGCAAATCCAGCCAATTTCCCACCAGGCTTGCACACGTAGAGTTGCTAAACCCCTTTACAATGTAGCATAAATGGAGGTCTAATTAATGTAAGAAACTGATCCAAAAGAAAATCCCATCAACATACGTGAAAATGAACCTGATGTGTTTGAAATTCAGCCAACTACAAATTAATTCAACATAGATTATATATACAGGGAGAAAAAGACTCCAGCAGAGTAACTGGCATTGTATTGGTAGACATGCCAGAAAGATTCCCTCTTCCCCTGTATCCCCTTCCACTCACCGAGATGAAGTGTATTTGTGTGCCATATGTTCCAGCAAGAAATGAACCCATGATCAACCTTGTGTTCTTGATCACCGTAATTTCTTTATAAATTAATTTGTGTTATGTCTCTTTCCCCTTTCTAGATTTCTGATTCTGGGCCATATTGAGGTCTTGTAAAAGACTGAGGGATCTTACTACTGGACCCCTGAACTGTCGTTTACAGTTGCTAATGGCCTTGATGCTGGCACCCAGGCTGGTGCCACAGCAGTGTATGTGGCACTATGGGAATGCCTGTGTGGCAGCAGGGAAAGATGTAAAGATGCCTGAACTGTGTATAAAATAAGAATAATCTGAGAAAAGTGCTGCGTTGGCATGGCTATATACTCCACTATCCAAACGAGATTTACAGCAAGCGTTGCTCTGAGCTATGGAGCTACCAGCAGGGATAAGAGCAGCCAGAGCTGACTACAGGTACGTCTACAAATTCGTATCATGCTCGTGATAGCCAACTGTGTGACGGATGCTCTGACACAATCCTGGTGAAAGTGGTTTTGTCTGCTGCTCCGGACTCACAATACTATCTTAGCTCTATTCTATTAATTTTATGAGAAATAAATACAAGTATTAATTCCCAGCACTCCAATTATCCTGCAGAATTACTGCCCAGGATTACCTCCACATAAACACTCTTACCACATCATAATTGTTCATATGAGCAATTATTGTAGAAAATTCACACTAGCCACTGACTGATTTGTTATGCCAAAGGCTCTCAGACACATCATTTTATCTGCCAAGTACAAGCAGGTGCAGAGTAGTCAATCACACTACTTATAGTGCAAGTATCTGAGCCACATTATTTAACCAAAGTAACTTTGGAAATCCTGTTCCCCCTCAGCCTGCTGCTATTTGGCTGAGCAGCAGATATTTGTGTCTTTATGCTGGAGGAAGAACCATTTTTCTTCTCTTTATTGCTATGGTCTCTACAGTTCAAATTATCTGAAATACTGACTTAGTTAAGTTCATATTGCTCTGCCCTTCAGGTCATAGCTGATGCCAGGGCCAGAATATCCTCTAAAACACTGGCAGATGTTTGTTTGAGGACTTTTATAGGTCTGAAGCCTCATTAGTTGTTTTCGTGACCTGAATACTAATTTAACAGGGTGATTCTTAGGCTCTGGATCTGAATACTCAGGAAATTCTGATTAATTCCACTCTATGAGTACTAGTTATCATTATTTAGAATAATATGGATTAATTTAATAAATACCTTTTATGCCAATAAACATTCTGTTTGAGTATAGCATATGATTAACAAAAATCCCTATAATAAAGCTAAGAATTTTAAGTCAAGATGTCCCAGTAAAAAATAAATTGTTGGGTCAAGTGGCAAATGAAAGTTATTCAGGATTGGTAACACCTCATTAAAAACCATTTCAACTGCCCTAAGGCAAGATGTTAATACACAGTAATTGTCTACTGAGAGTGAATCTTTTTCCAGTTACATGAATAATGCAAAGTAACTATTTAAATATGCTTGTTTATATCTTTAGCAGATTCACTATAAGCTTCAAAATTGAAGACTAATTTTTTAGGGTTCTGTGCTACTATCAGAAGTTCATAAATAGGAGAAAGAAGAGTAAAACTACTCTCCTCTTCAACTACAGACTTCCCTTGCAGAACAGCAAGTAAGAAAATAATTTAATTAGGGTATCTGTGAGTCTCAAGGAGTTAGTACTGCTGCTGCATCTGCATTCATCTGGTTGCTCCAATAAAACTGTAAACAAATCATAGGACACCAGTGATAGTAACTTAAACTGTGTGAGTGATGTCTATTGCTGTACCACAGAAAATTACAAACTGTTTTCCAATTGCCTATGTAAAGTTTTGTGTGTGTTCAGCATTTTAACAAAGAATATCAGTAAGTAGTAGAACAAAAGTGGCTTTTAATGTAGTTTAGCTCAAATTCTGATAAATCTCAAGTACCCTCACAATCAGAAGACAATCTCACTCTTCAGTCTGCCTGTATAAAAATAATTTATACAGCACTATCCTTAAAAGAAATAAATGATGATAATGTTGCTTTCATTTGAATGCACTACATAGCAGAATATTTTCTATCAAATGTTGATTGGCTCAATTGTACAAGCATTCTGTACTCTAGTGTGCCAAATCCCAATCCCAGGGAGCAAAAAACTCCAGAGGCTGAACCTGAATTTTCCTAAAGGCACTAATATGAGTATAAAAAAGATACTGGATTCCTTTGGAAAAAAGCAACATCCCAAGGTAGGCTTGACTTGGTTGTACCAGGATTCCAGACCACTGAACGAATGAGTAGGAAGAAAAACCAACTGATTGCTGTATCAGAGTGAGAAAACTTTAGTAAGAAACCTGCTGAATAGTAGGTGAGGTTCCTAACAAGGACAACATACATATGCTCAAAAAATCTGTAGAATTTTCCATGTTAGGGATAATATGTGAAACTTGGGCTATCTACAACACATTACAGTATGTGATAATGCTTTTAATAAATGGAGCACTGGGCATACTTGTAATATCAAAGAAAGAGTATGATTGTCTTAATTTTATTTAGATTTAAATAAGTGTATTTATTATGATGCATTATGTTAATTTAATGTGATTCTCAGCCTTTCATGTTTTTAAAATTAGTAATGGAGCTATGCTGATATCATGCAGATAGAAGACATGGCACCAAAATATAGTCTCAGAGGTGCAATGAGATTCAAATTTGCAAATAGAGCAGAACAGTTCAAACAAATTAAACTAAGCCAGACAAGACTTAAGTTTTTCATCATGAAGAGGTATTCTGTAGGAGCAAATCTTGTGGCAGATTTATCCATCTCAAAATAATATTTTGATCATGAGTTTCAGACTTTGGCTAGAAAAAGGAATTTTGTATTTCTGCTTGGACTAATATTTTATAAATTATTACCCCTTTTTTAAAAAAAAAGCAAAACAAAGCTGGAGTTCCTGACTATTTCCTAGAATTAATACTTCACAAAATATTTTATTAAAGTAGATGTCTTGATATGTATTTAACATTGAAATAAGTAGTTTACAGCTTGGACAAAGAAAATTTGTATCTCTGTTATCTGAAATAATTTTTACAAAAATACTTTTGGCTGAACCACTTGATCAATAATATGCAATTTGAGTATTCTAATGCTGATTGTAATTGAGAACAAGACTTAATATAGTGCTCCAGAATATTACAGTCACAGATGAAGATTTTATTTATTACTCATGCCTAGTAGTTAGTCAATATTACTGCTTCTTGTGTGTCTGCTCCACTGTAAATAGCTCAGACAAGACCTCTGTTTTGCAATCTAGAATAAATATTCTGTTTAGGTTGAACAAGAGCATGTTACCACTGGCTTAACTTTTTCCATTAGCCAGAGACACAGCAGGTGACAAACACAAGCTCAAAGGTTTGTCATTCCCCAAAGCAGCCCACTCTTCAGAATTCAGGAAAATTTCCTGCTCATCCCTGGTCGCCTATCCTGAAAGGGTTGTATTAATTAGCATACAAATATAATTTAAGTAACTGTAAATTGTCTCAGTAAAGAACCCTTTATGCTCAGAAAAAACAATTTCCTCTAGTAACTACATTATCCTATTGACTTGCATGGGCCCGGTAACAATAAGCCACACAGGGCACGAATCCATAGTGTGTTATGTGGGGAATTTAAATCTCTGTTGTGGTAGTGAACAAACTGCTCTTTTAATTAGACTTCTTAAGCTATATATTTCACTGTCTATATTCTGAATTTATGATCTCATCACATCAGGACAGGAAAAATAATAGGAGAAGAAACCATGAAGTTAAGAGTAATAAGACTGATCAGAATCCACAAAAATGATGGGTTAAGGGCATTACCACAAAGGACAGCAGAGAGTGAGGGAGAAATATGGAGCCAAGGAGGACACTTGTGTCATCTCTGATGTGTTGTCTCTCCACTTTTTAAGTTAGATGCATCAGGATGCTGCTTTACATAAGTGAAGTTTTTGACCTGTGCTGTGCTAAAGCTATAAGGGAACCCCAAGCTCAACTATAGTAGACTCTTTGGTATCATGAATCATGTTAATCAATCTGCTTCCAAAACAGACAAACAATGAAACACAATGCTATATTTTATTGTACAAAGGTCCTCCCTACTATTTATTTTCAGCAGCTTACTGGACTGTCACTGAAGGTTTCCAAGCAGAAGCTGAAAGAAATAGCTAGTTGCTACTGTTTCTTTCTTTTCTGTGAGTGGCATTTGTATGTCTCAGTCACCAATAATGTTTTCAGTCATGAAAGCCTTCACCAAACTACTGTTTCTAACACATTTACATTATGCTATTAAAGTTAGTTGGAACCTTTCTCTTAAAACACCCAGTACAAATCAATGTCTAGTAAAAGCACTCTCTTGACAATTATTGACTTGATTAAACTTCCTGCAAAATGTAATAAACTAAGACGATTTGTAGGACTCTACTCAAAAGTAATTTTTTTTCCCAAAACATGACAACATTTAATTTTCATATTGCTCTCATTTTTATGGCAAGTAATAGTGATGTAAACATGACTGAAGCAGTAATCTGGAAATCCCCTGACTGCCCAAACAGGCAATGCATACTGTACTTAGTAACAGTAGAGAAAACAATCTGGGTTTGTACAGATTTTTCAAAATGTAGATATTGATGCTAGATACCAATGCTAGAAATAAATACCAGGTAAGTACTGTGTTGTCTGAAGCCCTTTGAAGAAATCAGGAGCAGTTGTGTTTTCTCTCCTGTTGATGTGCTTCAGCCTTTATTTTAAAGGTCTGGTTTTCAGACAAGCAAAGATAGTTCATGCCTACCCTACCCTTGGCCTTCCCTGCTGAGAATACGAAGGTCTCATCTCCATGTGATATTTAATCTAGACTGTAAACCCCTACGGGGCAGAGATCACATCGACTTGTCTGAAAAACCTAATGTGCACATATGGCAAAGAACAAATAGTAAAAAGGATCACAGGCAATCTGCGTTGCTAAGTTTTGTTTACCTTTCCAACATGAGGATACATTTATGCCACAATTACTTTCCAGAATACTTAAACCTGATAAAGCCTGTGCAGCTCTAGTCAAAATGCACACAAAGGTGATGTGCCACTATTCAGTGTAGCAACACGAAGTTTCATCATCAGCCTTTCTGAAGGAAAAGTGTTCTGTTCATAGTGTTTGATGCTTCAAGGCTAGTTAGCAAGAAGGAATCACTTGTTTTATCCTGATATATGTCTGATGTGATAGCTGCTACCTGATTTAAGGGGAACTGGAGAAACTCCAAAAATGGCAATAGAGTTTAAGTAAGGAATGACAGAAGTTTTTAGCTTTTCATTTTGGTTTTTTTTTTCTATTTCTTTCCCCAGTCAAAAAGTAGCATATAGTAGCTGTACACTGTCAGCCATGCACTACTGAGAATTGTTAATCTGTGGACAGGGATCTGGAAAGAATGATGTTACTCAGCAGTGTGCTAATCACCTGACCATGGCAGTTAAAAATGTCCTCAACACAACAAAAGCGTTCATTGCTAGCAGGCTATCACAGGGTAGGTTTGACTATTCTGTTTCCAACTGGAGGTTGTGCCAGAAAAAGCTAGCCTTGCATCTTAAAAGTAATTTAAACGAGCAGCCTGCTTTGGCCAACATGACAATAATCTGAAATAATGCAGGTGAAAAGCTAAAAATTGCCTTCCAAATGTGAACACCCTCTGTTGAAATCATAAAGTATGCACATGATCATTGGGTTAGAGCAGGGAGCCAGCTTTCTGCCAGAGCTGGCATGGTAGTAGAACATTATTTGGATTCAAAAACCATGTTAGATAGGACAACAACATTGTCTTTATGACTCATTTTTGTCAGACTGGATTCAAAACTTATACCAACAAATTTGACATTTCATACTGCTCTGCAGAAAGCAAGTAAAATGAGTCCATGTTTTAAAACAGCAGGGAAGCTTCCAGTGCTACAATTAACTGGTAACATATGCCACTGCTGCCAAGAGGATTTTTAATCTCTTTAAACATTAATGTAGCATTTTTGCTTCTGTCGCAATAAGGCAGCCATCTGTGTTTGAACCTGCTGGGAAACTAGGGATATGTTTACAGAGAGAGAAATAGAGGGAGGCAGAAAGGGGAGGTAGACATCCACATTTCTAGACCCAGCATCAAAAATAACAATTCAAACCTTTTAAATAGTATTATTAAGGTGTCATATAGCGGTAGGAAGATTGTTAAAATGCTCAGACTGCTCAATTTAAAACTGTACAAAAAAAAGTAACCCCCAACCCAGCACACGCTCTCCTTATTTAATGTACTTGTTTTTCTGCATAACTGTGAGCAGTGAGTAAAGGATTTCATTACAGACTTATTTCCAGGAAAATCCCAGTCCCATGACTTTGAAACAAACTTATATAATATCAAGCAACAGAAAAAGAGTTCTGTAAATCCTTTCAGCATGAGTCTCCAATTCTGCATTTCTGTAAGCACTGTATTCTAACACTAGGACTTACCTGAATGGAGTACATTTTTCAAAGTAAATTCAGCTCTTAAAAAATAGGGGCCACAAAAAGTTGTGTACTCAAAACCATACATTCTGTATTTACGTATATAGTCAGAGGCTATTCTGATGAAACATCACATCATCTGCCCATCTTCTTCCTAGCCAAAGCTCCACTGACCTTCCTTCTAGCCTTTCTCACTCTACACCAGTATTAACTAATACTCTACTCTGGGCTTTAGCCTGGTTTCACAAACACCATGTGGTAATCATGTCTGTCTCTTCTCTTCCCTTCCCTCCAAGCCCTGATAAAGTTGAAGCCACTGGCTATTTTTAACTAATACGAGCCATTTCAGAGAGAATTATTACTCTAGAATTGTCATAAAATGGAGGGATGGAAAGAAAGCCAAATTTCCCTATAGTAGGAAGGTCTTCAACCAGAAATAACCAGGCAATCGAGGACTAGGAGAGTTCAGAAACAAGCACAGTCCCACTGAGTCCTGCTTTGCTCTTTAAAGAAAAGAGGCAGGAGTGGGGATACTCTGGACAGGGAGAGAAACTCAAGTGCTGAAAGGATTATAGTAAGGATGACAGCACTGAGACAAAGACATAGGAAACAGGCTTTCTTAAGCATGTTTTTAATTTAATTATTTTTTTAATATCCTCTGAGAACTAGATACAAAAATGCAAGCTCACAGCTACCCTCTATAAGCATTTAAAAGGCTACAGATTCACCCTTCTTGGAAAAATATCAGCCCTGCTTTTTTTCTAAGTTCTGTCTACACTCCTTGGGATGACAGCAAGTTTTGGGAGAAGAAGAAGTGCAAGGGATTTGGCCTAAGAAGAGTGCACTACCATGTCTTGAAAAACCATACCCACTGATCTGTCTTGCTTCTGGGGAAGATCCCAAAGCACCTCACAGCTGCTCAGATGATTGCTGATGGCTCTAGAACCAGCCTGATCACACCAGGGCCAGCTACCTCACTGAGCAAACTGTGAGACAAGTAGCCACAAAAATAACTAGTTGCAATATCATGAAAAACGTCCCAAACTGAGGACAGATTCCTGGTAAAACACCAGCCTTGACACAGATTACTGTAGTCTTTATGAATTCACATGGTTAATATTTTTAATTTGGTGGACTAAATTGTTAAGTGCTGACATCCAACATCGTCTGAGGAAGCTGCAGGTGCTCAGCAGTTTTAAAAATGTAGCCACACATATTTGGGCCCATTTGTTTTTCCTGGCTACAGCAATTCAGGTGGGAGATTTTAAAGAACTTAAGTATGCTTTTTGCTGCTGGGTTATTGCTGGTTGCTGTGGATATATTGACTAATGGATGGAAAGGGGATACAGGAGTGGTCTATTGTGTTATTAAGAATTGTCAAGCAGGAGATAAACTCTCTTTTCAATGGATATGTGCATAGGTTAAAATATATCAGCATGGATTTGGACACAACTGTATAAACCCTGGAGTGATTTTTTTTTTTTTTTTTTTGCTACAGCTCCTAATTTAGTTTAAATGTAAAATGGCAATAAATAATAGTTATTTCTCACACAGAAAATTAAGTACCTAATATTTATAAAGTACCATGTAACACACAGACCTCTAAAGTCTGGGAAAAATCTTACACTGACTTTTTTGTGATTTATTACATCCTATATATTTCCTGTTACATCCCATATATTGCCTAATGAAAGAAAACCTATATGAAAAGAATGACTTCCTTTCTCATAATACTTCTTTCAATTTTATCTCTTTTTGTTTAAAACTAGCCTATTCTGAGCCTCCCCTTAGGTTTCCTGAACTCAGAACTGGTGTATCTGACCACTAGCTTGTATCTTTATCATCTGTTGAACTCAAACATTAAAAGGTAAGTCAATGCTATGACAAACTAGTTCACTCATCAACACTTAAGCTCTGACTAAAATTGTGATTTTTGAATCCCTAAATATGCACTTAAATATTTAAGAGTTCCTTAAATTTTTGCTATTATACTTTAAAAAATATTTTCTTGTAAACCAACTCTCTGAGAACAAACTAAGGTAACCCTAGCAGAAAAAAATAATAGCAAGACTAGTGAGAGAAACTGAAAAGAAGGACAGTAAAATTTCTGACACTGACAGTATTTATAGGCCACCTGCTCAGAAGTAGTGTAATTCGTCTAGATGACTCATCACTGCTTTTTTTTTAAACTATTTTGTCTATTTTGTAAGAGTTGAGGTTCCAGATAGATTTTGCCTTTGAAATGACATACTGTAATTGCCTGGGAGTTTGCTTTCTGCAAAATATTTGAGATAAATAATATTTGTTCTGAAGCACAAGTTTTATTATTTTTGTTTCATAAACTCTTGCAGAATTCTATGTACAGAGGCTTCCTGTGTTACTGCTCAGTGGCAAAGAAAGGGTGCTGATGCTGACTCTGCTAAAAATGTGAAGAGTTTGATCGAGCCACTCATATATCCAAAGCTAAATAGAAATGTGTATTTTCCACACATAAACTGTGGGGTACTCTATTAGTTGTCTAACTTAAAAAAAAAAAAAAGCCTCTACTAGATTTTTCTATTCAGTGAACACCTATGGGTGGTAGGGAATAGCAAGAGAATATTGAAGTTTTGTGATGGACTAATTAAGGACCAAAAAAATTAGAGAAAAATATTTATAATAAAAGCCCAGCATGAAATCTGCTGATAAAATAGTTTCAAAACCCTATTTGTCTTCAATAGCGTTCAAGGAAATACTGATGTTCACTCAACAGCAAAAAAACCCCCAACAGACTAATAATATCCTGTGATTAACAGTCCAGAGAGGCTGTTATTTTAGCACAGGGAGCAATCAGGTTGGTCAGGTATTATTTACTCCTCTTCAACCCATACTGACTTACCCCAGTCACCCTTTCCATCTCGTACCTGAAAATGGTTTCCATGAAGCCTTTCTCCATAGTCTCCTTCAGGCTTGAGGTTAGATTGTCCAGGCCTCTAGTTCCCCACATCCTCCTTGCCTTCAAGAAGGACACAGCAATCCCACCTGTGAGTCTTACAGCCAGATTCAAACATTAAAATGATTTCTGATGGCAGGAAGAAAAGTTCTCTACCAGGTGCCAGTGATGATTGTCAAATATAAAGCAACACAATTTTTGGCAGTGTAGTAAACTTGATTAAATTATTTTATTTTTCCTTTTTGAACTTTTCAGCCTTGACTAAACTGACCTCCCTTTGATTGGGAATGTCAACAGGAATGTTAAATAAATCAGCTTTTTAAAGGTGTAAAAATAAATTAAAACTTGAAAATTTGGACTCAACAAGTTGCTAATAAGTCGAATATTACAGGTGTTCATAACTACTCTCCCTGAAGGCCAATCTCAGTTACATGTTTTTCTCTCAACTATATCTGAGTTATATGATAATTTGTCAAATTGAGCAAGTCAACATTTAACAGTCTGCTTTATCAAGTGTTAAATACACCTCTGAATATCTTAGTTTTATACCTTATTATTGGTTAGAAGGATAACAAAGAAGATGTCTACTGGCACAGGTGCTTTCCTATTTCAGTTCTACTTTTGCCTTGTCCCCACCAACATTTAAGCTTCCTGGATACAAATCAAGACAGTTCAAACAGCCCAGACAGTCTTCATTGTAATAATAAATCAAAAGCAGAATCAAGATTTTTCAAAGACAATTACCTATGGAATTAACCACCTCTGGTTAATTTTCTTTAAATCTGCATTCCACTTGGTGAGCTAAACCACCACATACAGTTCTCGCATCAGATGGAACAAGGCTCACTTCTTCACTTAAACAG
The DNA here is from genome assembly GCF_000700745.2 of Antrostomus carolinensis. Classification (NCBI taxonomy): domain Eukaryota; kingdom Metazoa; phylum Chordata; class Aves; order Caprimulgiformes; family Caprimulgidae; genus Antrostomus; species Antrostomus carolinensis. Next base: position 38,232 of record NW_010318328.1, on the reverse strand, counting down.
GCTTCCACACTCAGCCAGACAGGATGATTTAGAAAGATAGCAATGTTTAGTGGGATAAATATTGTTAAACACAACCATGAGTATAACCAACAGTGTGAATACACTGAAATGATTCAAGATGCAGTTCCTCTTCATTTTTTATGCCAGAACTCCATCAGACTTCAATGCATAAAAGACAAAACCATTATCCTGCTCCTTATGCCACTACCAGAAAGCTAAACTTCAGCACTACAGCTCTTGGACATATTTGTTGTCTTCATATTAGTACTCTAGTGGTGTTCTGTTGGGGTTTTTTTTGGTGTTTTTTGGGGCGGATTTTGTGTGTCTGTGTGGTTTGGCAGGGTGGGGTTTTTTTTTGGGGGGGGGAGTTGTGGTTTTTTTATTTTTGGTCAATACTGCTTTACAAAAACTAGTGGTGTTGGTTCAAATATGAATTACTGATCTTCTGAGTGGAAGTTTACTAATGCCATCTCATAAAACAGAACATATAATCTCATCTCAGACACTTATCAACTGCTACAAATATCACATTCAAAATCATGTCATGACCAAATTCAAAGTCCATTTCTTCTGTCATCAGCTCTCTAGGATTGTCAGAGCTTTCCTTACATACAAATCAAACTGGTTTGCCTTCTCTCTCTAGATCAATTTCCTTCCACAATAAAATCAATTCTCAGTCACTGTCCTCCACAGTCAAAGTCAATTCCTGTCATGCTGACATACATATTCAAATATCTCCCTCTGTAACTCAACACTACTTAGTGCACGTACCATCAGCATCAATTCAACCCACAATCAAGTCTATGAATTAGTTTGGTTTATCCACAACCAAACAAAATTAATCCCCACTCATGCTTGCTGGATCACTTTCCTCATCCTGGAGGAAATCTGTTTCCTCCACTGACCAGCCTGTTCTTCCCTTGATCATTCAGAAATGCGTTTCTACCCGGACTTTTGCCCTTCAGAAACTCTGGTCTCCTCCTACTAGAAGGGTCCTTTTCAGGTTTTTATTCCATCTTTCCCCTTTCTTATTCCTTGTTCCCAACCCAGCAGTCCCAGTCCATTCACCTCTTCCTTTACTTTACACCTCTGTCCAGGGTCTCTTAGATGGTATTCCTTCCTAGTTCAGTGCTCCCTAATTTTCATACATCTGTTGTTCTTCACTGTGGCTTCTTCATCCCTCATTAAAACCCCACTAGTCCTCCTTTTCCCTAAAGCATCTAATTGTTTTTCACAGGGCACAGATCTTACCATGTTGGCTCTAGTTAAGTGGCTGAAGGCTGGTAAGGCATTAGGGCCTCTTCTTGACATGTATGAAGAGTAACTATCCATCCCTCTTAAGAAATTATTTCAGCAACAGGTCCCAATAGCGCTAACATGTCTACACATGAGATAATCCAGCTCTGACAGGTGGAGTAAGAGCAGCTGCTGCAATTTCTATGGAACTGCAGAAGGCCCACTATGGGTAACAATTTGGGAAGACACTGTCAGCTTTAGAAGACCCTGAATATTCCTTAAAGATACTTAAGCAGCTTTTAATTTCTTGTTGGAACATGATAGGACGTGGTAGGCTTAGGAAGAAAACTTTCAAATTTACATATTATGCCTCTGTAAAATAGTCTAATTGAGTTTCTCAGAGTTTGAAAACAAAAAATGCATTGTAAGTAGCATCATTTAATTTTCTCAACACACAGTTAGCACGATCCCATTTCACTTTATTTTGTTTCATCTATAAAGAAGAAAATATACAAACTGTGTTTGTAGTGTTACCTTTTCGGTACCGATTACTACTATCTTGGAAAGTAATTCCAAAACATAAGTGGTGACAGAATAAAATGAAAAAGAATATGTTACAGAGTTATACTCACATGGAGTTTGAAGCCTATTCATGTACAGAAATTAATTTCATTTGGAACTGTAGGATGGTCTTAATACCTGGAGTATTTTCCTTTCAAAAAACCCTATGTAGCAGTCCATTAAGTTTAGTTAAATATAAGTTTAAACACTTCATTGTATGAAGGAATTGGTTCTACTTGTACCTTTTCTTCCCTTTTATTTATTGACTTATTTTACTCAAGGTGTTAGTACTTTCTCACATACTGATCTTTTGAGATTTTAATACATAATTCTTTAAAACATATCCTAGTTGGTGTAAACTGTCACAATTCCATTAACTATCTTCTCTGGACATCTCAGACTCAGTCCTTCCCTCTAAAAAAAATATTTGTGGGATGTCATTTTAAAAAAATATTTTACAGATGGACTCTGAAGAAAACCCACCCACTCATCATATGTCTCTCATGGTAGTTTTATACCTTTTTTGTGCATTTTCTTCCAGTGTTTTCTGATTATGTTTTGAGAAGAATTGTTTTATAGCCCAAGAAGAAGGAAAAATGAAAGCATAAGCAAATATTCTACATAATATCCAACCAGAGTTTCACCATCATTCAGCTTTTGAGTAAGACTTCAGCTGGAGTTAGATAGATATGGCAGAAAAGTGCACACAGAAACAAATGAGATCAATATTCAAGTTTTGGTGTGAAAATATTAGATGTCAGAATATCTGAAATAAATTATATGGTCTGATGACTTCACCTTGAACTTTATTTCAATGCATAAAAATGGAAGACCTGCAACTGCAGTGGCTAGACTGTTAATGCGCTTCAAATTTTTTTTGACAAACGCATAAGGATACTGATCACAAAATTATACTTGTATCTCAGTCACTTCCACAGTACTAGTCTATTTGATACATAACTTCAGAAGACTTTGCTCTTTCTAGCAGAACAAACAAAGGGTTTTCACCTTTTTTTTCCCTCCAAAAATAAAATTTACACTATTTTAGGAAAAAAGTAATTTTATTCTTTCAGTATTGTCTTTAGCTATTGCCTCAATCAGCATTTAAGAACTGCAATACTATTTATGTGTTCTGTCGTAATTAAATTCTGCAAAAAAGGGAAAAGCTTTCAACAATCATTGTAAGTGCAAACAACAAAACAAAACAGTTCTTTTGTTGGTGTAGAGCAAGTCATAGCTGACTGCTTTCCTGGAAACCTAGTGTATGAGGGTTCCAGTTCCATCCTCTTTATAAATGTATTAGTACCTATTGTTTTAGCACCAGGTGCACATGTTTGTCTACAAATTATTTTCCTTCTGAAGGCCAAAGAACAAAAGCCAAAACCCCCTAAATTGGAAAATAACCACATCCAAGCTCATATACAGGAAATCCAACACTCTCAGCTATATCATTCCAAAAAAACATGAAGACACCACAAGGGAAGTGCTATTAGTGCATTATAGGGAGAAAAAGAACAGTATTTATTCAAGAAAACTCATACAGCCTCACTGAGAGATTAGGGGAAGAAATGTTACGTCCCTTTACAGCAAGCCAGTATGAATGAGTCTTATGGCCCACACTGCCAAAAGGTGCAAGGGACACAGAAGTAAGGGACTCCTATTTCTGACAGCAAGTTCATCTGGGAAAACTCCTGCAAAGCTTAGAGTGACCCTGATCTCAAGGTCATTCTAACTGGGGACATTCTCACTGCACCGAGAGCTGATGTAGCCTCCAATGAGTTCTCAGCCACTGTCTTTCGTTCATATAATAACCAGTAGTGAGGTATCTTCTGCCTTGCACTGCAACCTCTGAATGTGTTACTACTTAAATTTGAGGTACAGCTGGTTAACCATTTTCTTCTCAAGTACCAAATCTATTTTTTTTTTAATTTCATTAACACTTTGATCTAATTATTTAGCAATAAGATAAAAATCTAAAGTTTATTTTATCACTCATTTTATCATGGGTTTTGCTGTACAGTCAGAAAAATGAAATTCTTGTGTTAAATGACTGAAAGTGTGCTCAAAATGTAAAGTTACATGATGCTTTGATTTTGCCATTTTTTTTCCTCTCCAAAGGCTTGTTTGAAAGACTGCACAGCTAGTGTTCTACCCATGTAAAAAAAGGAACAGATTCATAAGAAGAAATAGATGAATGGAATGGCACTAAAGAAAGTGGGAGTACTTGAATTTTTATAGGAAGTCTTACAATGATCTCACTCCTGCAATTTAAATTAAATAAATCTTTGCAAGTCCTTGTGATTACACTGTAATGACAAACAACAGATACAATGATCTGAAGCAATTTTAGAAAACATCACACAGACAATTTACAGCAGAACTTTGTGCATTATGTGTCAAATGTCACAAGCTATAGAGAAGTCAAAAGTCAGGTATTGTCAGTTTTCTACAACTCTGGTTTTCCAATTTTAAATTATTTTAAAGAACACAGAATATTCAGATAATTTTTTGACAACTTACATAGAGTCGCCTAAGAGTAGAAATTGTCTTACACTAGGACAGTACAACCAGCAGCACCACTGCTATTAAGAAGCAGGCACTAGTCAGGATATAACCAAATAAATATTTCAATTTAAGCTTTCATATTTAGAGATCTTCAAAGATCTGACACTGTTACTCCTGCAACAAAACACTATGAAGAGACGCAAGGTGAATTAGATGTACCATAAGAATTTGGGAAGGGAGGGATTTATCCTGACACATCAGTACAGAGTTCAAATCTACGAGCAGTCACCCCTCTGTAGGGAAGCATTTAATTTAGAAAGGCCATTTCAGCCCTATGCAAAGTCAAAAGAATACATCACTTTCGCCTGTGATCCCTTTTTGCTTATGATCACATAGGTAACTTCAACCACTTAGAACAAGAGAGCAACGTGTTACAGATTTCCACAAAAACAGTTAATGGATTTCTACGTTAAACACTTTTTAGATCCTCTTTCCTGTGGGACAGTATTTGGCTGATCTCAGCAAAACTCCTAGCACTGCTAAATTAATTGGAGGAGATGTGCTGGAGCTTGTCGGCTACAGGCCTTGGGAAGGATAAGATAAGAACTTTAGAAGGAGCGGGTTGTGCTGACCTTCTGTCCATATCAGGATTGGGAGGCTATGCAGCCATCCTGTTGAAGGGGAACTATTGTTCTTGTGTATTGGGGCTGATGTAGTAAGGGGAGGTAGATGTTTTAAGGGGGGATTTTGATACTGACCAATCTGTGTGTGCCCAGTGTGAAATGTAGACCAATGAGCCTGTAACACAATGTTGAAAACACCAATCAGTTTCAAACACGCTGTCTTCTGATAAGTATAAATATATGTAGGTAACTGTAATAAACGGCTTTTGCTTGCATCAAGCTGTGCCCCGTCTCTCAATCACGGCACTTTCCTGTTGAGAAGCGTAGGTATGGGTTTAGTATTCAGGGATACAGGTACCAATAACATGGTGGATTTGATTAGTTTTCACTGAGATACGCTGCTTGGCTTGGTAATTACACAGTTTGGAAACAGACATCTAGAGAGTCATTAAAGTTTTAAGCCATATGGACAATACTCACCTCTGAGGCAGTGACAGAAAAGTAATTGGGTGGAA
>NW_010318328.1:1814-32733 GCF_000700745.2 Antrostomus carolinensis | reverse complement strand
GAATGGGAAAGGGGAGTTTCCTGAGAAGGGCAAGAAGAAACTTTAGAAGTGAAATGTTTTCACTTACTTTTTTACCTGTACAGGTTCAGTTTGTCACCAGTTGCTCACCATGCCGGGCCATCTCTCCTGTGAAGAGCTTTCTCCCTCCATGATGAAGCTCTCTGTCAACAAGTCCTGTTCCAGTCTCCAAAAGGTAGTCCTTGATAGATCTGTAGGTAGAAAAGGTGGATGTGTATTCTGCCTGTGCTCTGAACCACCTCATATATAGAAATGAAGGAGGCAGATTAAGGAAAAAGTAATAATAGTTACAGTGAGAAGGCCCATGGTCAGGCAGTCTCTTCCTCTAGAGATTCACCACTGGGTTTAAATGAGTGAGCAAATCCTAGCTGGCAATGACAAGTAATATCCTTCTTTGGTTATATGTAAAACAGCAATTAACACTCAGAAATTATTATTGCCTTCCTAAGTAAAATGATCTTGTGAAAAAAATGAATGCAGAAAAAGGTAGGCTCCAAAAATGTCTCATACTTGTTTTTTGGGAGCAGGGGAACAGTGCAGCAGCAGGAAGCATGAAATGAAACCAAAGCAATTAAGCAGATTGCGTGAACTGCTGCTAGCAGGGACGATGCAAATTACTTACCTGTATATTCAACTTTTCAAATTATTAAGGAATGTTGGGAAGGGAAATCATCAGTCTTTGGGGTGATGGGATCATCTAAGTATCTAGGAACCCAGGTGGGAGTAGAGGGGAGACAAGAACAGTTCTCTGCTTTTCAAAGGGGTTTTGTCCCCTGTGAAAGCAGCAGTGGAAGTAACAGTATGTGAAAGGAAGAACCTGAGAAACAAGGTACGATTCCAAAGTTCGATACAGAAAGAGACAACTCTCTCTTCTCCAGTCCCTTAAACCTCACAACAGAGGAAGACAGTACTATGCCAGTTGTGGAAGGCAAAGGAAGGGTAGCAGCTGTCTGTCATGGGGAAACAATCAAGGCAAGAATGATGGCCAGCACTGCACAAGTTCTCAGGTGAGATGAACTTATCAAGCTGCTGCCCAAGTGCAGCACCCCTGACTGCTGGGGAGGTGCCCTGCCTTGGCCAGCGTGCTGGCTCGGGGCGAGCCCCTGCTCTGTGAGGAGGAATTACGAGAGAGAAGATATAGGAAGTGCAATTCCTAATTCTCTTTCAGAGGCCATTTCACTTTAATTTAGGAATCAGCTTGTGTTACAGTCATCATCTGTATAATGACATAAAACTAAAGAAAATACAGAAAATTTAAGAAAAGAACTTGCCACATTCTCAACGTATTTGTATCCCTGTACTACCATCTGGCTCTTAAATATTTAGCTTAGATGAACTTCTGAAACAAATGTACTTTTTTCCTACTTAGGGACTGTAACCAGGTCAATATGTCTTATTTTTAACTGTTTTCATTATTACATTTTCCTTTCTTAATATTTGTTTTCGGGTATCGCGGTTGGCTTGATTTTCCAGAGCTCAAAGTAGTGTGGAAATTTCATATTCCATTCAGTACTTTCTCATGAGATATGAAAAGAGTATTCATAGAAAGCAGTTGTATTTGGGTTTAACATTGTTAGCATTTCCTCTCATGAGGGATATTAAATAATTTCATGCACAACTGCTCAAAATATTTTTTAAACTTCTGTAAACATAAGATTGCCAAAATCTAACATATGTTATGTGGTATTTAATCCTCAAGAGGAACCGAAGGAACAAAACACTTCTGCTAAAGTAATTAATAAGCACCAATACAGATACCTAGAAGCTGTTCCATCAAAATGAATCATATCCTCCTGTAAGTCACACCCAATATTTAGCAGTTTAAAAAAGAAAATTCAAGGCACAAGAATGCCGACTAAAACAAGTGCTGAAATCTTATGTATCGAGATCAAATCACCAAAGCTGTGCTACCTTCTGCTGCTCCTGAATTAGGAAAAATAGGGAAGTTATTTGGAGAAAATTAATTTTGCCTAGGAGAAATCTGTTTTGGCACAGGATATGAATCCTGTGGGGACCGGCGATTAAGGTTAAAGTGTATGCTAATGAATTATTGAAAGTAAATTAAAAACCAGGAGAGTTCTCTAACTCCATTACATTTGTAAAGGTATTTTTAGTTGTCACTTACAGAAGTGACAGATAAGTCTTACTTTTTGTTTATTGCAATTTATAGTATGCAAGATTCTCCGTTAAGTGAATCCCATTGTAACACTTGCTAAGTATTGCAGTACCTCACCTATTTTGTTGTAATATTTGTTAAGCAAAAATGGAAATGGTTGATGGTGAAGTCAGTGGATTAAGCTCGGGTCACATATAAATCTTTTTAGTCACCATAGACTTCTTCAGGCTGTAACAAAAAGTCAGAGCTCTTTCTGTCTGTTCATGGACAAGCTCTTGGCCACAGTCACTGGGCAGTGCTGTTGGGTGAGGGCTACAGGAAAATGGTTCCAGCCTCAGGATCCACAGCCTCAAACCTTCTCTTTTCACTCCTTTTCCTTCAGTGCGCTAAACAGGATCTACTCTATAACACCTTCGTGAAGGTGCTGTTAGAGTTAGTGAGGATGTCCTCCTGCATGTCGGGCAGACCTTTAACCAAAGAGCAGACCAGGTTCAGTTTCCCTGTTAGGGCTGAAAATCACATCTGCCAGCCTGGGGACACTGCTCCAGCCGGCCAGAGCGGAGCAAGGGAAGAGGTATTTCCTCCTCCTTCTTCCAAGGTATAACTGCACAAAGTAAGCAATATAAATGCAGTGAACTGAAGAAGGAATAATAGGGAGAGTTTGTATCTTAATTGATGAGGTATTTCATCAGATTACCATTGCTATTTCTGATACTAGAACTGCTTAACTGTTTTATGCTGCACTGAATACTTAAAGTAAAACATAAAAATCAATTTCTGAGTCTGTATTAGAATCACGGACACCTTCATAGGTGATGTCACTGGGTTATAAACTCATGCTCCTTTGTTTTCTTAATATTCCCTGGGGGTTTTTGTGTTTGTTTTGTTTTTTACTATTTACTACATGGAAATTTTATACATAAAATCTTAGTTTATATATATTAATATTTGTATTTTCACTGTTTATAATAATTTCAATGTAATTTTTTAAATGACTGGTTTGGATTCTTTTCTGTTTTTAATTTTAAAATAATCTTTCCAGTAATCTTTATTGAAAGGATAATTCCAAAGAAAAAAATTATGTTTACTGATTTTTGTTTTTGTTGTTGATAATCCTCTTGATACTGAATACAGAAGTCTGGATGGTTCAAGATATTATTAATAAAATGGAAGGCCTTAGTAATATAAAAAGCCTGTGTTTCTTCACCTTCACTGGATAAAGAATGGAAACTTCTTGCTTACAGCTTTAAATGCTGTCCAGGGCAATTGTCATGTAAAAACATTATCACAATTAAATAACACAGTTCTCACTGTTCAATTCCAAGAAGTTATTTCATTCAATTGCCATTATTTGGTCCTGGTTTTGGTACCCTGAATGCTATAGAAGTGACATAGAAATTGAAATTTCTTTTTCCTTTACAGAAGGTTCCTCCAATTCATTATCAAGAAAATTAGCTGAACTGTGTGTCTGGCACTGCCTTTTTCATATGTGCTTCTGCTGTGGAAACATTTTGTACACTTTTGCAAAAATAATACATTAATTTACACTAATGATACAACTACTGTATTATTACACAATTCTTCCCCCTACCAGCTCCACACAGGATCTATCCCCATGGATCAAAGTCAGCACTCCTCTAGCTGGAGTTTCGCTGCTTGCTCTAGGGCACAATTTAGCTCACTCAATAGAGATATGTATAATTTATTTATTTTTACTTTTAGTTGAAGAGGCTCTTAAACATCTTTACCACAAAGCAAAATAAAGTGGCCATGAAATGTTGGCTCATCAGCGGAGGAGGTGACTAAACAGGCTGAGAGCAGAGCAAGCTTAATTAAATAAATGGAAGAACTTAAGAATCAGGTTAAAGAACAGAAGATGAAAACTCTACAAGGCTGAACCCTTTATTTAACAGAATATTTATAAAAAAGGTGTTTTTTCAACAGATATAATTTTCATATCTTCTGTGCAGGATGTGGTTAGGAAAAGTACGGTTTTGAAGGTTTTAGAGACCAAAACACAGTTTTCTATAGAAAAAAATGTGGGAACTACCTACTTGGCTCCTTTCAACTATGTCACAGATTTATTTTTTCACTAAACACAATGCATTTTTATGGATGGTCTTATTTTTTTTTCTTTTTTTTGGAAACAACCCAGCCCTTCACCAAACATAAGACTTTGGGATCTACTAGGCAACTTTAGTAGAGGTCTCAAAGATACTGAGCTAAAGGACTATGAAAAATCAGCAGCTTGACAGAGAAAAACCACTGTCTCTCCAGAAGGAAAGCTTGAGAGTTCAACATTATAGCTTTGTTCCACCAAACAGGATAGTGTAGCTGGGCAGTGAGCGCCTGTCACACACCACAGCATGGTGGTGCCTTCTCCTGCTGACACCATCTCGTGGGTTGGTGGGCAAAGGAGAAGTACTGGCCATAAAGGAAACTCCAGTTTCAGGTCTTCTCTTTTGTCAATGTAATGTGAATGTAGGAGACACACTTGCAAGAAAGCAGGCTTCCCTGTTTCACAAGGTATCTTTCCAGGTTTTCAACACATAGCACTTCTTTGTTTGTCACAAAGCTGAAGCTGAAATAGTTCAAAAAACAGGTTCTGAAAGAAGCTGCACTGAGAACTTCACATTTTTCACAGCTCAGCAAACACTGGCATGGAAAAACTCTGTTAACGTGGTCCACATATTTGTGCCGAAAATAACATTTAGCTGTAGACAGACAGATCAAGAAAGAGATGCAAAAAATTCCAAATATTTTTCCACATAAATTCAGAATGACAAAATATCATCTGCTAACACAAAGCAGAATAAAAAGCAAATCTCATTTTGCTAGGTATTTAAACTCAGAAACTGTCTAAATGAAAGGGCATTTTCACTCCCTGCTTTTAAGAAACCAAAATTTATAGCAGTATAGTAGGAGTCTTCAAGGTCAAAGGGTATATAGTCTGCTTGCTGCAATATAATCTGACATGATAAATCATGTACAAGCAGCCAGCAGTGCTGCTATCATGAATTTGTAGGAGAACAGAAAATGATTTTTACAAAATATTCATTAAACTATATAGCAATTTTCATTTTTTATGTGTTCTATTTTACTGCTTTGTTTTTCCTTCACAATAAACAATCTTTAAAAAAAGCCCTTTCTCTTTCTTATCTCCCTTTCAACAAACATTATGCCACAGAGAAAAGACTGCTAATAGAATAGTTTTAGAGAACGTAGGTAGAGGTTTTTCTTTGGGACTATACCAATACTATGCAAAAAGCATTTTTCCTGAAGTATGAAAGAAAAAGTGACATATATTCAGTCTTTTTTGGTGGTTGTTATAAAAACCCACACACATAACGTTCCTGAGGATGATGGCAGAGGATTAGATCTGACAGAAACACCTTAATCTGCTGCTTGCTCTATTTGTATTTCACCTGAAGGAAGAAATAATTAGAAAATTGACAAAGTTGTTACTCAATTCCTTTAGTGATAAATCCTGCAAACGTGTTAGGATGATTGAAAGCTAGAGAGAAAAAAAAAAGCTCCACAGAACCAATAACATAATATGGGAGCACCTGAAAGATGTTTTACAAGATACTAAAGAAGATCCTAAAACAGCCTACACCATGAGTGAAGGGTGGGAGTGAGAGGGGATTTTGAGCACGTAAAATATTTGGACTTTCAATACAGGATTTTAGGAGAAATATAGACTAATAAAATGGCAATAAATACTAATTAAAATTGTAAAAATACACAGAATCCAGTGCATTAATCAAAGCAAAGCAGCTGAGAATCACCTTCCTCTCAGATAGGATGGGGTACAGAGCACCAGAGTGAGTTCCACTCCTGACAGTACTAGCTACCTTGTCGCTGTGCTGCCAGAACTTGCTTTCAAGGTGCTGCAGAAGCAATGCTGGGGTTTTTCCCCCCCTCTCCTTACACAACTTATGCAGTGACTGACCCCTAAGAAGGCTGACTTTCATCCACTGCTATGTGAGAGGGATTTTTTTCAAATCAAGACGAAAATGTAGCCATGGCTTCTCATCGTTTAACTCCTTTACAAAATATTCTAAGACCTCATACCAGGATGAATCATCCACTAGCAGGTTTTGTTTTTTTTCCCCCATTATTATATTAAATTTTCCAATGACATCATGCCAGCACTTTATACTACTATATTATACTTCATGTTCTTGGTCATTTATAAACCACTACTTTAAATTTCTCTTTATGATGATCTTTCAGTGGATTTAGATTACTTCTATCCGTGTTATTTGTTCAATGAAATGAAGGTACACAGAGATGGAAATAGTTACAAAGCTGAGAAAGGGAACAAATCTCAAGGGATGAAGCTGATCCATTCTCACTGTATTAAACAGCCTTTGCTGCTGACTTAATTAAGAGTCTCTGAATATGAGGAAAGGGCTGCCCATCGGTCTTCTAGAAAAGTTTAGCCCCATCTACTTTTTTTTTTATTTCACTTTGTGTATTTAAAGAGAGTTAAAAATTCTACACATTTAGAAAAAGAATGAAAAACTAACTGTACTTGTTACCTGTTGCAATTGATTACATGCATTTGTGAAAACTATCACCTTTTTTTGTTGATATTATCTGTTAGATTCTGGCATGAAACAAAGTAAAAGAAATGAATCTTTTTTGTTCCTGTTTCATGAGAAATCCAAGGGAAACAAATTAATTGGTTTTTTCCTAAGCACCTACAAATGTTATTTCAGCATCTAAGAGTTTGGAACTGAACTCCTTGATTAAAAGGAAGAGGTTATTTTTTTTCCTCGAGTGTGCTAATGTTTTTGGGGAATACAGCCTTTCCTCCTTTATGATCTGGGTGCGTATTTCAGTGCACCTTTGCACGTCACACATGAAATCACGTAATGACAAGACGATCCTATGGTGAAATGGTCGGAGTTTGTGGTCATAGACACCTGGACCTCTGTAGAATAAGTGGATTGGGTGCAATATTCTCATGCAGCAGATATGATCTGTAAGTTATTTGATGGAGCTTTTAAATTTTGATAATATTTAAATAGAAGAGTCTTCCTTTATTACACTTCTAAAAAGTCAGCACTGTCCACCAAATGTGATTTTATTTACAGGTTAGCAGTTGATAAAAACGTTTGCTTTATAAATGGGATGGCTGGCTATTTGGTTTAAGTGGTTTTTTTAAATTATTATTATTATCTTTTGGGAACCTTAAGATTCATAGCTTAAATCCTTTGTTAGCTTTTCAGAAAGATCCAAAGTCCATTTCACTGTCTTTATATTATGATAACCACAGCCCCCTTTTTTGACACTCTAATGCTGTTTCCAGTGTTGGCTGGTGCCTGTAACGAGCAATAATGAAGATCAGTAAATGTTTAATTCATTCAGGACAATGGAGAATATTCACATTGACCATTTACTTCTAAAGAACAAAACAGAACTACTCAGAAGTTGGTAATCTAAATAAATATATGCAACAAAGGTATTGCTTCTAATATTTATTTCAGGAATAAATTATTTATTACACAAAATCACTGATTCACTTACAGATAATAATAACACATAGAGGCTGACCCCTCAGGCTAGCGAATCCCTGCCATTTCTGTTTGGACCATCACTGAGAGTATCAGCATTTAAAAAAAAGAAAAAAAGAAAAAGAAGGACAGATGTGACTAAAACAACCCCTTTCCTTTATTTCTAGGCAAACTCACAGCGCCTGGGACACATGACCATCTGCCTTTCGGGTCCCAACAATGCACTGCTGCTCCACTCACTGGGCAAACTCTAGCAGGACATGAGGTTATGGATGTTAAAAGTTCTCATTTTTTCACAAGAAACCTAGTAGTGGTACTTATTAACTGAGAAAATATTTTGACTCTTTTTCTATGGTGAAGCTTGAAAACATTATCCCTGTGAGGGAGATATAAATGGAAATTAGATGCTGCTTTTTGCCCAGAAAGCAAGCAACTATCAGCACCATCGAATGTTTGCATTTCCTTTTCTTTTCAATTCTTTGGAACAAAAAGGCCAGCTGGCATTATTTCCATTTCTATTATTTTCTCAAGATTTAAAGAGTAAGCCAAACTCACAATTACCATACATCTAGATGGCAGACGGTCAGTGTGTAATAGATAAAACTACCAGCATTGATGATTAGCCTTTAGCTTTTAAAAAGAAATCTTGATCATATTGCACTCGTAATTTAATTTAAAATATATCCTATGTAAATTAAATGCATCTCTCAAACCTGCTGTTATTCTTCATTCCAGTTTTGTGTGATCACATTCATTACAGTAACTGTGGGCTGCTGTTTATAACTTTCCATGTCTTTTGTGTCCAGTGAACAAGAAATCACTCAGCCCAGTTCATCTAAGCTACTGAAGAGGTGCCTTTACTGTGAGCAGGGGCTAACAGACCGCACTGAATACTGGTTTTAGTCACTAAACACAGAAGTCCACAGTAAATGCAAGCTGCTGTACTTCAGGTCAGATTTACTACTCGTGTAAATAGGTATGATCCTGTCTTCAAAGACTGAATAATTTGCAAAGAAACTAAGGCTCCAGCAGAATGTATAAGTTTTGGGAATGGTACAGTCTTACCCATTCTGATTGACCCTCCTAGGTCTCAGGGTCCTGTGCCACGTGAAAACTGCACAGGGACTGGCAGAGCCTCCAGCTCTTACATAGAAACCTTCTCCAAATCCACAGAAGGGGAGAAAGAAGCCCTAACTTAAATACTAACTTCAAAGCTCCTAACTGTAGATATCCTGCTCTCAAGAACAGGATCTATAGAAGCAGTGCTTATAAATTTCACAGAAGCCAAGATTGAGTGCTTTATTGCTCCCAAACACTAATAGTCAGCAGTAAGAGAACAAAAATTTAAGCTTTTCTGGAAAAAGTACTTAATACCACTCAAATGCTGTAGAATTAGAACAGTTGCTGAAATTTTTTCCTGCTTTTCACTGGCAAACAGGACCCTAACCTGTAGTTAACAAATAAATGCAGCTTGTTCAAGTAAATAAAAGTCTTTTAAAAAAGCCTAATTGTTAATTGTTATCATTCAAAATACAGCATAAAACCAGACCTGGTTGTATCTCTATAGTCCCCCCAAACTGGACAGCATAAGTTTTAAACCCCAAAGCTAATTTCATTATTAGGAAAGTAGCTTGGGAACTGAAACATCAAGATTAAACTCTGAGCTGTTATAGCTGTCAAAGGACTTGAAGGACATTTCTATTCCCTAACTTCAAAATACAGGTAGTAAAACTATTGTAAGTCAGAAAGTTATCAAATTCCCAATAGTTAACATTCCGGACAAAGTAACCAGAAATATCCATATAGGAGTTTTTGAAATTTGTGATGGGAATATGCTGTTAACAGTACCAGTAGCTGCTGTGAAAGAGCTACACCTGGTACCGAGATCACCACTGTCTTTGAGCAGAGATACTCTTACCTCTGGCTTCAAAGGCCTCAGAAAAGTATGCTTTTAGTGATAACTGCAGACCAAAAATCAGTATCATTAACACAATAATCCATAAACACCAATTCAGCAACTGGATCTCTGTTGCTCTCTACTGCAGATTGCTTTTTTGTACAGACTAAAATGTATGTTGCTGTGGAAGCTGAGCTACCTTGCAAGTGCAATATGGTTAATATGTTTGCTATACCATTAATAATAATGAAGATAAACCCCATGGAGTGTTTCTATTTTAAATCCTGAAGAGAATTAGAATATTAATGCAGAGATTTCCATACCTAGAGCTCAGCACATATCAATGGAAATGGACTTCAAACTCACACAAGGCTAAAGATCTACAAAGGGATCTGGTGTTGCATCCCTTCACTTGAAGTAATTGAGGGCAAATCAGGAAACTTTTAATAGAAAAATATATAGCTGTAAATTTTTAGCTTTTAACTGATTTGGTTAGTCATCGACCAAATGAGTCTGCAGCTACAGAGTGACCACAGGACGTGGAAATCATAACCCTGGATTATAAGTACCAAGATTCTTTGTTCAAAATCCAATCTCTACAGAAAACAATATCTACAGAAAAGAACACTTTGTTGGTCATTACTGCAAAATTCTTTTTTACAGTTGAAACCTGTGCCTGTTCACCTGTGAAGAATTCTAATACAGAATCATTTTAGACGTTACTGCCTACACAATAACCTACAGACTGTGCCTAATAAAGGCTGATTTACCACCGTATTTGATTAAACTGTATCTCCATCTGCAGAAGGTAAATGGATTCTTAAATTGCTAGGGATGATTATAGTCCACAAACCTTGTAGACCCCTTATACCAGTCCCTGTGCAATGAGTAAGGCAGCAATTCCACCTCATCTTATTGTCTATGTACCCTGAGTTGTATAACAAATGCTGCCATGTTCTCTACGTATGAAATGAAACCAAATACATCAGTAAAGTATCACAAGGTACCCCCCTTCCAAAGCACTCTACACTAGAGCTGACCACAGTAAACGTCTCTCCTTACTACAACCACTGAATTTCCTTCTGAAAAGAGAATACACCCCAAAATACATCACTGTATACATCTAAATCTGCACCAAAGATCATGTCGTGACAGTTATCGTGACAGTTATCGTGACAGTTATCGTGACAGTGGAAGAAATGTTATTATACCGATATAATCTGATATTCAGTCTTCTAAACCGCTTATATTCCAACATCTTCAAGAGTTACTGTTTCCCACATTTCATAAAAAATGTTATCAAGACTTTCTTCAATTATTAATATCAGAAAAATAAAACATGACTATTGCTCTTTGTCCTTAATCTATTTGATGATTCTTTGCTTACACATGGTGGTATTAGTAACACACAGCTAAGCTGCAATTCAGACACAACAGGTGATTGGTAACTGGCTCTCATAACTTGTGCAGAAGATCTGGTCTTAGAAATGATCCCAAAAAAGGAGACAATAGAAATTAATAACAGAAGCAGAACAACCAAAAGCCGTTGTGGTGGTTTGTTTGGGGGTTTTTTTTCTATTTTTTTTCCATTAAATGGCTAAAACACTGAAGAGCCCAAATGCTCCGGTAAAGCTAAGCTGAGCTGAAATTTTAGCAGGCAAATGTTTTGAACTCAGTCAAACAAGGTTATTTAAACTAATTTCACCTAAACATCAAGGCAAGTTTAGAAGATAGAAGAATAATTGTTAGATAATTACTGAAAAAACAATTTTATTTAAGATTGACACACTAACCTAAACTCAATGTTTCTGTATCAATGATGTACAGAAACTGATCTTTAGACAGAATCAGACTAACACTGGGATTGTATTTTGATATCTCAATTTCCAAACTCAGTTAAAACAAAGAAGGAAGGGAGAGATCTGAGGACTTCTGGATCCCACTCTGCACGCTGTAGTCAGTCTTCTAGAAAGGACAAAATGAGAAAAAAAAGGGCCATAAAATGTTTTCTTTTTTGATAATGGGAGAAAATTGTCCAGTTTCCAATTCAGTTGTTGACTTTGCTGATAAGAAATCTGCTGTTAATAAAACCTTTGATGATAATTAATTTAGCGGCAAAAAGAGTGATTCACTGACTTTTAATTTAATGCCAAAATTTACCCTTTTTGCTGGAATTTTATATGAAAAAGTCTGTTTCCCTTGAAAAGCCCCTAGGCAATAGTTTTAAAGTCTACAGAAAGTAAAGAGAGGGAAAGGAAAAGATTTGGCAGAACATTAATATAAAAAATAAATAAATTAAGAGGTTTAAGCCAGAAGGTCTTGACAATAAATATCTATCAAATGTTTGTAATTTTTAAAAATGCTGTGTTAACACACTGCAGGAAAACTTAGGGCACAGCAGTGGCGCTTATTCCCAGCTCCACAGCTGTTACAACTACAGCACCAACTTCGATATATTTGGTTTTACATCACTTCTGAAACACACCTGAGAATTATTCCTGTTCTAAAGACACATAAAACAAAAATGCAAGGGACTGAACACATCTCACCTAGTTTTAGACATATGGGGGCCTACAAGAAAGCTGGGGAAGGACTTTTCATGAGGACAACTAATGACAAAACAAGGGGAAATGGGTTTAAGCTGAAAGAGGGGAGGTTTAGATTAGATATTAGGAAGAAGTTCTTCACTGTGAGGGTGGTCAGACACTGGCACAGGTTGCCCAAGGAAGTTGTGGCTGCTCCTCCCTGGAAGTGTTGAAGGCCAGGCTGGATGAGGCTTTGAGCAACCTGGTCTAGTGGAAGGTGTCCCTGCTGATGGCAGGGGGGTTGGAACTGGAGGAGCTTTAAGGTCCCTTCCAACCCAAACCAGTCTATGATTCTATTCTATGATTCTATATTCTGAATGAAGCGACTAAGAATTTCCTGTTCCTTTAAGGACAGAAAAGACAAGCACATCTAGGCAGCGAATTTTATGATTCAAAGGGTCTCCTGGAGATGTTTGTCTTCTTTCATGTAGAGGAGACCTGTAACAGTCAAGCACCTCAATTATACACCCCAGTTCAGTACTTCACACTGTATGTTTCTTCCAAGCAAATGTGATCAGAAACTTTTTCTTGCATCAATACATTTTAGAAAAATAAAATAAACCTGAAGAAGATAATTGGTATGCAAGTAAAAATATAAGGTATGTGACAAACGAAGAACTTGCTGGAAACATGTTACTTCAGGTCTCAGTATTTCATGTCAAGGATGTAGAATAACTAAATTCCTATTTTTAACTATTGTTTTATGCAGTACCATCACTTGAATCTTAACTCCAGAGTGAGTGAATAATTTAAATAAACCAAACAAATACATAAAATATAGCTTAGTAAGAAAGAAAAAAATAGCTGCATTATTTTTTGGATTTGTTTTCTCTAGATTAAGTATTCTGGTGTTATGAATCCAACAGCCATAACACAAATTATGCAATAAGTAAAAACCAAATTCCATTAGGTTTTAGATTGGAATAGACATTTAACTGCTATGTTCTCTAGCACTAAATGAAGGATGTTCTGAGGTGGCCAATGAAATTAAGGTTGGAGGTACAACATGTAATGTCACTACAACGTACAGTGTGACTGTAGACCTATCACATGGATGAACTGTTACTGAAGGGAATTCACAATGCTTAGTTGAAACATTACTCAATGGACAATTAAAGCCTGAAATTATATACATTTTCCAAAATAATGAAATTATCACCTCATAATTTTCATAAAATACATTTAATTTAATAAAAAAAATTCCTGAGAGTTACTATGACAACCACAACATAATATGATTGTTTTTCTAACACTCAGGCACGTTAAAGGTGAAACACACTCCTGAAGTCGCGTATGTTCTATTGTAAACTTCCAATTTTGCTCTAACAGATGGGATGGCCGAATTACAATAGAATCATTTATGTATGAGGGAAACTGCAATTTCTTCTTCAGTCCATATTTTATTTGTCATAGTAATTGATGCTGGGTCTTTTGACAACAAACAACTTTTTAGCCTGTAGAATTTCCTTATGCTATGCGGGTAATACTGATATTGCTCCTCATGCCATGCACTGCCTAGAGAGAGAGAATATAAAGGGTGGAAGATGTAACACATTCAATGAATGACCAACGAAATATGTTGACCATGAAATGCAACCTGACACACATTTCACTCAGTTCTGAGTTATCTTAGACGTTTCAGTGTCCTTGGTTCATGGTCGTGGACTGACCTTGTGCAACTGCGTGAAGTTTGCTTACTCCTCTCTCTTTATACTTCCTCAGAAAGTGGGTGAGCAAGTCCAAACACGGTATGACACCCTGCCAGGTTTTTTGCAACAGACAAAACCACTCATCTTTTGCAAGAAAATTAAGAACCTGAATATGAAATAATTTTGTACCCGAGACTTCATGTATTATTTGCATTTGCAAGTTGACATCAGGTCAGCTTTAGCTGACACTAAAACATTTCTATGTCTGACAGTGCCAGCCACAGTTAATACTCCCTTCTGCAACTAAGGGTCCTGAGGACATTTAAAATAATCCCTCTCCAAATAGAAATTATTATAATTTTAATACACTATTTTACTATTTTTAAGGTCTTTTAACAACAAGAATTCAACATCCCTACCCTCCCTGAAAATTCAATGGATATTCCAACTTTGTGCTAAACTGCCTCACAATTATAAACTGCTGCTGATCATGTAAGTCAACAAGAACTGATTAATGTCTAATCATATGTAACACAACATGCTACAGAAATGAAACACACCAAAACAGCATCTCTGGAAAGCTGTATGTGTGAAACACTGCCATGTAAATGGTGGCCTGATGTACTTCATTCAAGTATCAATTTAATGTGCTAAAAACCAGTCAGAGTTTTCAAGAACAGGCACCAGAGGAAGATACAGCAAATAAGAGTTAAGTCGCTATTAACTGGATATGTATTGAACCATTAAGTTTACTTCTGGATAGAAATGTAATTATCAGCATGTATTCAAGCCAAGACAGTCAGGGACATATGGATGTCCTTTGCTAATGCCAACAAAGATTACAGAAAATTACTACGAAAGTTACCACAGAACTGAAAAAAGGCCCAAGGACACAATGGCATTCCAAGTGATGTAAAAAATGCAGTGGTTGGCCAAACCTAGCTCAAATCTATCTCAGAAAGTGAAACAGAAACACGCAAAACTTAAGTAGGAAAAATATATTAGGAATTATTACATTAATCTGGAGAAATTACTTCTACCAAAATAACAGAGGAAAAACATGACAGAATCGCAGTCTTGTCCACTGTGATTAAAAACACCCTTTTCTCTTGGAGGTGTTTAAATGTATTTAAAATTATTAAATTTTAAAGTTCAAAAATAGCACTTGAACAATTTCAATGTTACAGCAGCAACAAAGACAAGCATCTTCCTACTCTGATGAGTGCTATATAGATTCCAGTCTTTACTTTTTTAGTGCTTGCAAACTATTTCAGTAAGAGTGACAAAGGTGAATGAAAGATAAGTAAACTAATAATTTATGAAGGACCAGATACTTTTTGCATTATATTCAACAGCAAAGTTGGTTTATCAGACCCCAAATAAAGGTACACACATTTAAAATTGGAATTATAACAATTATTAATAGTAAATGAGAATATTCTACTGCAATAAATTCTGAAAATCCAGAGATAACACAGTGAAAAATTACTCCTGTGATTCTGAAACAGCTGAAAGGCAAAAGGCTTTTCTCATCTGGCTCTGTGAGCATTTAGGATCTCAAGGCTTTGCATTCCCTTAGCTAAACTTTTGCTTCTAAGAACACTGGAATTTATATTTATATTAAGATAAGTTCTAAAATTATACTAAGGCTATTTCAAAATCTTGAGCTACCCATTAGTTAAATATTGTGTAGATATTACATCTCCAAGATCCCAGGTGCCTTGATCGTGCACATATGACTCATTTTCTCTTTTTACAGAATTCGGTTATTCATCAGAATTTTTAATTTAAGATGAAAAAGTTCCTTTCAGGCCTAAAAAAAGGAAGCATAAAAAAGAAAATGCAGATTTGAGTTTTCCAAAAAAGATACTCTTCTTGAACTCCAAAACTAAAAACTACGTTCTAGACCCTCTCTGATAAAGGAGCCGCACGTGTGACTGATGGGGAGTCAGTGAGTTTAGGGTGCCCTGCACAAGCAGGGGGGCTGTCTCTGATAACGTCTTTCAGGGTGTGATGGCTCTGCTGGAGAAGGCTTGGGAGGCTGTTTGATGTGTCACAGCAGAAAGCGCTTGTAGCGTAATGCACTCGGAAGAACTCAATCTGGAAGTTACGCTAACAGACGTGTTGGACAGGAGTAAATCACTGTCAAACAATGAGAGACACATTGATGGTTATAACTCTTTTCTCTGTTGACACATCAATCTGTCTGTCATCCAACTCAGAAAAGAATCCATTACATTAATATGTTTCCACAGGCAAATTGAGAAATTCTGATTTTCATCTAATCAGAGTGGTTATTCTTGTAAATATCAATTTTGGCTTGTTTAAATTTCTTCTTCTAAGAAATGAAATTTTAGTTTACGAAATGAAACATTTAGAGTTGAAAAAAACTAAATATTAGTGCAGCTAAATGATTTTTTTTTTTTTTTAGTAATACTGCTTCTAGAGAAGGTAGTATCGTATAAAATAGAAGTGAAGCTGCTACAAACGTTCTCTTCCCCAAAACCAGAATATTCTCATTCACCAGAATACAGATGCACCAGATATTTCAGGTATATTAAAAATTCACAAAAGTCTTTCCTTGCTCATTCATCAAACAGAATTAGCTGATAGGTATTTTTTCAGATACATACTAATGCTTTATCAAATAAATAACAACTCAAAAGGGTGTAAATCTACCACATTAGTGGAGCTGCCCCTGTAGGGCCAGGTAGAAATGAAAATCATAGGAGGCTGAGAGGCGAGCTGCTTGACTTCATTTCTAACACCAACACTGCACATTTTGCATAAAGCTCTTTTTTTTTCAAGTTCACCTCTGCATTTTTAGGAGGAATTGGATTCAGACAACCATCAGAACATGGGATGAATCTGAACTGGGTCTGTGAGAATCCAAGCTATTGCATCTTCAGAAAGGAGTAAAGGGTTTCCTGGTATTTTACCTTTTAAGTGGAGGTTTCCTCTGGTATGGGCAAAATCAAACCTAAAGCACCTGAAATGAGGTTCTTTTTCCTCTGCAATTTTATTCATGATGTTTATATTTTCAGCCTAATACGGCTCTCTGAAGATAATTTTGGTGCTCGGTCAAGTATAACTAATTTCCTTTCTGGCCTAGAAGTACAAAAATACTCTTCTTTAATTCAGTCCATATGGCTAGAACTTGAAAACTACCTCAATGGGACTAATATAATTGTTTTTTGCTTTTTGAATATTTTAATTAATGACAAGGAAAAGCACGGACATTCAGAAACTAGCAAGAGCATCCTGGGCTAAAGGAGCAAAACAGCAATTATTTTTTTCAATGGATTGGACCACACAGGTAACCTTTGCAATTAGTACGTATCTGCTTTAAGTGTGTCAAAAGAAAACAGCATTAAATTATACAATGCCAGATATGTACAAACAATAATTTCCTACTGATATTATTCTCTAGGCACCTTCTCTGAAACCTTAGAAAATTTATCTACCTTGAAAAAACCCATCATGTTTCTCAGTATGTCAGTACTGTGTTGGCCCCTGTGTTAGCATTTTTATATACTTTCAGAAGACCATGGTAAAATATACCACAATTGCTTATGGAATAAAAATGTATTGCTGATTTGTATATCACTTATTGTGAAACTTGTCTAGATACCATGTAGCTCGTGAAATAATGATAGTTGCACGTGAATACTGGCAGATGTAATAAAGGAAACTTTAAGGCTCAAGCAGGACAAAGAATTTATACTTGTCTATACCTGTGGTCTGTAACTTATTTACCTCCACATATACTTTTATCTTTGTGTAAATAATTTTGCACTTTACCCTGCTATTTACTTTTTGGCTGTGTCTTGTGTCAGGTATTTTTTAGATTACTACCCAGTACAAAATGCTTGACATGAATATTTAGATACCATCACTTCCATGGTAGGCAATCAAGACAGAGAATGTGTATTTTTTTTCCTCTTTTAACCTGGAGGTGACCTGCCACTGGAATGCAGTTTCCTCTTTCATCATCATTACTCCATAAAAACACTAATAGCACTATGTCATGCAACATTGAAAAAAAAAAACCCCAACCAAACCAAATGAAAACCAACCCTCACCGACCAGTAAGTGAACTAATGCTTAGATAATAAAGGGAATTTTCCTTTATGGCCCAGAGGTGGACAGAAATGTAACAAAAAATGGGAAAGAAATTTCAAACACATTTTTCCTGTGACACAGTGCTACAGACTGTAGCATGAACATGGGGACAACTGACAGAGTCACGCAGAGAAGCGAAGCCCACGCACAGGGGCGAGCTCACCCACCAGAAGGGGCTGGCTGATGTGTACTGCAGCTAAGGGCATTTTTCAAGTCTTAGGAACTCTTCAACTTGTTTCAGTCCAGGTTGAAAATATTTAAAAATATTTAGTAATTGTTTAACACTGCTAGGTAACCAGAATTATTATCATTTCAGCTGTACTAGTGCAGTTCATAAGCACTGGGTGCAGAGGAGGCTCTCTGTGCTGACAAACAGAAAACAGAAGCAGTGAGTGAGCTCTGATTCCAACTGTGACTCCACAAAAACACAGACAGCGAGGGACATTTCAGGAAATACCAAGGCACTATTAATCAGCCTGACAGGCGACAAGCATAGCACATCAGCAGCTGTTTCCTTGAGAAATCCCAAAGAATTAACCCTGCGAGGTCCCACATGCCACCTATCCTGGTGGATGCACGGTCTTTTGGTCCCCAAATGTTGGCCATGTAGGGTTGGAGGGAAACGAGGACGATTGTTCTTCAAAGGGAAACTAATAAAGGCCACTAAAAATAATGGAGTGAGCACAACTCCCATAGAGTCACAGAAATTTATAGTCATGCTAAAAAACCCTAAACCAGTTCACAGTGCTGAGAGGGAGCGGATATATGACTCTGCACACTCTATTAATTGGAATTTCTGCAAGCCCGAGACAGAAGAAGTTCTTTCTCTTGCAGTATTTCCTAACAATTATTTGGGAATTTCCAGCTCCCTGCAGGCTTAGAGAGATCTCAAGAGAAATATAAAATTATTGAATGAGTTTTCAGATATGCTAAGCCTTTTAGCTCACATTAAATCTATGGCAAATGAGGTACACTACATCTCTAAAAAGAAGATTACTCATTCAGGATCAAAACACAGCTTCAAAATATCTGGCATAAGCATTTTAAAAATTAAAAATGTATCGGTAATTAATAATTTGGTAAATTCAAAAGCCTTTTGATGGGCATTTTTATTAGATAAAAAATCCACATGACAGCTTAATATGAGTACTACTGGAAAAGATAATAATAATTTTCAGGTTTGGGTTTTTTGGCAAATAATACATACTACCATAGGAACCACAAATAAATATATTATTTCCTCAATTCATAGAATTCTTTCCATTGAGAGGTGAAAAATGGACTCTGTAAATTACTCTTCTGTTTTATTTGTGGTACTTTAACATTTCAATTTAAATTAAAACTTGTTTCAGAAGACTCTTGTGTAGTGAAACAAAACAAATGTTAGTGTTTCAGTTTTGCAGATACGATTTAGCATTCAAAAAGCACCTTTACAAACCAACTCATTCTGCTGCATTTTTTAACTTTTGTAAACAGATTGCAGAGAAGGAGCCAATGCAGATCTGGACATCTTGTATGTCATCAGGCACAGCTTTTGAGTTTTTTATTGCATAAGGGATGGATTTCTGACAACACATTTTAAAAATTGCTTCTTATCCAAAAAACGACAGGCAAGAAAATTACTCATGAAGAATAATCTTTGTTCAGGAAGTGTAGTCCCCCCCATTCTTTGCAACAGCCGAGTAAGTTGGCTATGTGTGTGGAACACCATACGGATTGCAGGGGACAAAAGCTACCCAAAACTGTACACCACAGTGTGTTTCCACAGCAGCTCATGGCTTCCAATCCAGGCCCTGGGCTTGTGAAGGAGCAGAGACACCTGAGCTCTCCATAACCAGGGGTCTGTAACCACCAAATCTGTTTGTGTAAGAATAAAGTCAGATCTTTTAGATACCTATCACTGGACAATGCGTTCTTCTGAAAAACTTAAAAATTTTATTGATTTTTCAATAATTGCTATGACAGGTCTATGATAGTTACAGGATTATGATAGTTACATGGACTTTAAATAGAGTTTGTATTGTTTCAACAGTATTTATTAAAGAAAATAATCATGAACGGGAAGGAGAGTTTTTTTGAAAATACCAACAGTATCTAAGGAGCTGAAAATGTTTGTTAGAACTAAGTGGTCAATGTTCATCATGGCAAAGAATGAACAGAGTATTTCAAGGTTTGATGTTAAGGCATATAAAATACATTACAACTATAAATGTAATAACATTTGTATAAAACCCCCTATTTTAGATAGTTATCATAATATTTCCATAAGAAAAAGAAAATATCACTCACAGACTTTACACAATTCTAAATTAATGTCATCAACAGTATCAAGGGAATTAAACTTCCCAATAGGCAGATCCAATGCAGCTGTATTCAGTGCACAGGTGTAATCAAGAAGTAAATATTATTATAGAATGATGCAGGAGAAATATGAAACTATTCTGCTGAAAAGTGTATGTTATTTCATAAAAGCTCTACTTTTATCTCTAGTAATGGTCTCAGAAAGATGATGTAAAAAATTTTAGGAACATTTAAAAGTTCTTACCCAAGAATTTGAAAAGACTAGAAATTCTACTTCATAAAGCTACAAATAAGGATATATCACATAAAACTCACACTCATTAATGGTATATGTAGAATATGCAGAGTTCCTTCCTGTGTGTTCAGGAGCATAACTGAAAAACATCTAAATATCAGGTTGTTCCTCTCCACTAAGTTTGTGGTCCTGCCTACACCATCTGCACTATGAACTTAGCATCTCTGTTTTCTTCATCTGGATTTTCTAAGGAGAAATCCTGTCTCATATCTCTTCTATATAATAACATATCATTCAAACCCTTCAGCACTTCAAATTCCCTGCAAAACAGACCATTTTTGCAAACGTGAACCAGGCACAGTCCAGTGACAGCACCCATTTCTTCATGCATTCTCCTTTCCCATTTATTGGTCTGTGACCCTGCAGGGAATGTACAGTTACTGTGAACATGTCAATCTGCAGCTGCCCACTTTCCTTCAGCCTTCATCCATGGTCTTGCACACCCAGCAATCCTCTCCTTCAGCAGCTTTCCTTCTTTCCCAGAACAGTAACCACACGTATGTTGTAACTCCTTTAAATACTGCTATTGCTATTAATTACAACCCCTCAATTACTTTTTCGGTTATAAACTTACCGCCCTCCTCCAGCATGGTACAGTAGTGTGATTAACTTTCAGAGAACAGTGTTCTGACTTCATCTTACTCATCTGCCTTCCAGCCTTCACATCACCTTTAAACTATCTAGCAAATTAATTCATAGCTGATGGTCAGAGACCTAATCCTGGCCAAACCAGAGCTTCTTTCTGTTCTGATCTTTTCTAAATTCTCTGTTTCTCTCTCCTGTTATCTCTTCCCTTCATATCATCTTGCACAACCCTTACATCTTTGTTCTTTGTATCACTTGACACTCTCTCAACTATAGATACTGAGTAAAAAAATGTACCTCTCATAATTAAAAATTAAGCATAATGTTTGAAATATTGTTAACTAGCAATCATCTAAATAGAACTTGAATCATACAGTGAAAAAACTCAACAGTTTCAATTCACGCATGGTATCTGTTACATCTCTGCCAAACAGAAGAATGAGCTGAACACAAAATGAACTTCTTGTTTTCCAACAAAT
This sequence comes from Antrostomus carolinensis, assembly GCF_000700745.2. Taxonomy (NCBI): domain Eukaryota; kingdom Metazoa; phylum Chordata; class Aves; order Caprimulgiformes; family Caprimulgidae; genus Antrostomus; species Antrostomus carolinensis. The sequence continues at coordinate 11,164 of NW_010318328.1, read as the reverse complement.
GCTACTTAAGCTTTAGCTCATAGCATTAGCTGAGAAGATTAGGCCTATGAAATCTCAATTTTCCCAGTCCAACGGGAATAGTGGAAAATAGTACACAACAAAATAATAAACCCAGGCAGGTTTTACTTTAAAAAACCCTAACACTGTGTCAACATCCTCTTCCAGTGACTGATGAAGTAATATGGAAGTAGACCAAAATACCAGTTTTGCTGCCATTTAGAAAAACAAACATATTGAATTCAACCAAAGAAACAGTCATACAGATAAAAAAATACACTGACAAGGCAAGAACACAATGCAGTACAGAAAAGTATGGAGGAGTACAGAGATAGCAGTGGTATTCTGTCAGCTTCCTGACTAATCAGGAACAACGTGCTGACAGGCCCCAGTAATGCAGTGGAAAAATGCAGAAGTCAAAGCTGAAATTCCCACAGGGCTTTTTAGGCCCTTCCTTCTGCAATTGCCTCCTTGATAAAGATGTACAAGCTCCCATGAACTAGGGACACATCTCAGGTCGTGGGCTTTGCACAGTGCAGATGAATCAAGGAAAACAGAGCTAGAAGGGCCTTGGCAGTCAGACTGCAGGAGTTGTAGGGACAGGCGTAGACCTCTCCATCTCATACAGTGTGCACATCGGGTGCACTATGGAAGTGTCTTCAGGGGTTAAGGTGTGGGCTCAAGCAGGATTCTTCAGCAAGAGGGGTTTTAATAAAATAGCCCTTAGAAACAGTGTGGCTGTGACTATGATGAACTAAACCCAGAGTAGTTTTTAACATTTTTAGAGAAAATAAAAATAAGTACTGAAATTTGTACTACGGATCTGATCTATTACAAAAAGTCTGAGTTTTCAACTCCATTCATATGAATCTGCCTTCTAAGTTTTGTAGCTCATTTATTAACATATATAACTTTGGTTCAGGACTCTGCAAGCTGTGTAAACCAATACCAGAACTCTTAACAGCTGCTGTTAGAAACACCTGCATTAGTCACAGCCTGGACAAGCATGAGCAAACCCACACAATGGTCATGGCTAAAGATGGCAATGGCTGATTTGGAAGGCATGTGGACTCTTCTGTTCTTGGAAACCATCCATACAATTTAATATAGTTTTCCCTAATTTTGTATGCTGTCACATTCTTATTTTACTCCTGCCAGGTCAGGAGAGTAGACGAGCTCTTTCCTGATTAACTTCATGGTTAATGTTTGCTTCAGTTCCAGAATGAGGGCAGAGTGCTGCGTGCGGGACTGTGAATCTTCCCATAGTACTACAACATTCTTGAATGGTTTTGTTATTGGAGAGAAGAATATTTAACCTAGGAAGAATAAGGTCTGTAAAGAACACAACAGAATTATAACCTCAAAGAAGTCTCTGGAAGAGAAAGTGAACTAACTCTAACTCACTAACTCTATTTGACTTGAATGATTGCATGAGTTAGGAAGAGAGTTATGAAGCAAGGCAGGTAAAATCAGAAGGAGATGCTATTTTGAACAAAGGCAGGGAAGATATCAACTGTGAGAGGCTGACAGTGAAAAGGATCTTGTGCTGAGGACCCAGGTTGTCAGACTCCCAAGTTAGCTTAAAGGTCACCTCTGAAAGATAGCATTTCAAAGGGCAAATATTACAAGGTTGCCCTCTCTGCTCCTACAGCTGAATTAAGCCTCCAAGAGCTCGACTTTGAAGGATGGCACTCTAGAGTTTTGCCCGAACTGGCCTCTTCTCTTGCATCATTTTTCTATGTTAGAGACAACACTTTATATATTTGCTCCAAGATCAGCAACACAAAGAGCAAGATTACATACAATGATAAAGAACATACGCATTTATCATGATGACTATCTACTACAGAATGCCAGATCAAGAAAATTAGGGGGATGAGGCTTTTTTGTGAGATACTGGTAGAATCACTAAAAACGAGTTTGCCAAAACAGGGAGATTTTACATACTTGGACATGTTGTAAAAGAAATAAAATAAAACACAATTGTCCTACAAATTCTTAGACAGTGTCAATGACAGCTTTTGCAACTAAAGGAGATAGCTACAAGAAATGCTCTTGCTGTTTGTAGAGAGAAACTTGCTGAGAATGGGAGGGTATAAGGTAAACTGAACCAGATGAGAAAGTTCAGACCCTTAAAAAGAGACAGAAAACCAGCAAAATAAAATCTGTTAATTTTAAGCAGGCAGATCAGATGATTATTTCACTAATTGTGAATTACTCACTGATCTCATATAGAAGAAAGAAGCACACAGAAAGTGGAAATTAGATGACTAAGAGAATGCATAAAAGACTAATTTGGGATTAATCTCAGAAGGACACAGATGCAAGTAGCAAGAACAAGAAATGCTGTAAGCACAGCAGCAGTAGGAAAAATGGGGTCCAGTAGTTCAATGACAATGCCCAGGCTAAAGGTCACAACACGCGTGCTTACCTCCACACAAAGGCCAATCATGCAGGTGACTAACACAAATATTAATGAGAAAGAGCTGAAATCTCAGCCTAGAATGGAGAAATAACAGCTCAGAAAATACTCCTTGAGCTAGACCTTTTCAAATTACCAGGACCTGATAATCTGCCACCTGGTACCTTTTCACAGAATCTCAGGACAAGTAATGGTATCACAGAGGACTGAAACAGGACAAAGTACTGAAAAGCTGACAATCCACATCCATTGCCTAGAAATGAACAGGAAATGGGAAGTGGAGCTGGGAATTACAGTCAGATCCATTCTGTGGTACGTAATTAAAGACGTTACTTGTAAATACTGGTAATAAGCAAATAAGAGTCAAACAAATATTACTTTGCTAAGCCACCACGAAACAAATCCACCTAATTTCATTTTATATAGCATCTCTTTACTGCATAAGACTTAAAAAAATGAAGAAAAAAAATAATCTTGGAAGGCTCTGACTTTAGAGACCTATAAACAATTCTTGGGTTTCTAAAGAAGGGTCTTCAAAAAATTAAATTAAATCTTAGGAAAATGGAAGTGCTTTAGCTGAGCATTAGAGAGATATCTACAGGATGGGGCAGGGATCTCTGAGCAAGCCACTCCACATGGGAAAATAATAGCATTGTGCAGAGAGGTTTAATGGTCTTGAAAACAGAGTATTGACTTTTAAACATTTGCTCTTACCATGAGAAAAAACTCTTCCTTTTGTATTCAAGACCATATAATTCTAAAAGTTCTTTAGCATAAATTTAAGTGCATTTTTACATTGAAAAGTGACAAAAGTGACACTTATCTGTCAGAAAAGTGTCCTCAGTCCAAAATACTTTTTTAATTGTAAAGTTTCCTTTTAACATTGATATAATTCCAAGATATTTCTAATTTTATTTTTACTACTGCTGTAAAAGAAAGCCAGGAAATGATCCTGGTCCAGCACAGTGTTTTCTGGTAAGCAAATCCATATTAAATGAGCAGAGAATTTGGTAAGCCATCAGGAGATCACATAGATATCGTCATCCAAGGCAAAACCCTTCCCTACTCCAAATTCCCTATGAATCTCCTGATCACTATTTCTTCTTTTCACACTTTGACCACAAATTCTATTCTGCACCTTTGAAAATTCTCCTTTTTCTAAGGAAAAAATATTTTCTTAAGCACTTCTTGCCTTGCACTTATCTGGGTTCATATTTGTCATCTTTCTACACTATCTAGAAGCGTGCTTAGTCTGCAAAAGCAGCGTGGGGAGATTTTTAATTCTCTTTTGAAATACCTGACACTCAGTAATGTAATGTGAAAAAAATTGAATTCTGTGGAGTATAATTTGGCTTTGATACAATGCACCCTACATTGTATGCTTTGACTTTAAATTGAAAATTCAGTGTTTTTTCCAAGACTCCTCCTCCAAAAAAGATAAACTGTAGGCAAGATATCCTCTTTCTATGTTTTCTCACAAGTGTAGTCACTGATGCCTGAATATTTGTCCCCTCATTTAGGATATAAATGGTTTTGTTATTAACCCTCAGAGTTTCTGACCTTGCTGCTTTCGTGAAATAATAGCATAAGCTAGTGGAATTTCTTTCAAATGAAATGTTCACTCTATAAACCTGTAACTGCTATATTGTATTATATTTTTATGTTTATTGTTATGAAATGATATTTGTAAGTATAATTCTGTAATAAAAAGAAAACAAAGATTGATGCTGAAAGAGAATGAAATTTCAGAACATGCTATAAAATTAATCTAATACTGGGAAATCGTAAAAAAGTGCAATTACTCTATTTACAGGTGAAAAGGAAAAACAAATGCATACATAAAAATAAAAACTGCATTGTTTAGTAAAAAGCTTATGAATATCAAAATGATCGTGAAATCCTCTTACAAACTAGAGTTAATCTTAATTGTGCATCAGTTTTGACTATAACACGGACTTTATTTTAATGCTATAAAACCTCTTTCTTTACTTAAAAGAACCTTTGCATAATGAATGTTGTAGCTATTGCAGAAGTTGTCTGAGTAAGGAGGATGTAAAAAAGATACTTTGATATGGGAAAGGTTGGAACCACAGAATATTGCACATTAGGGATGGAAGGGAGAAGGAACAGTTATGACTACTGATTTATCATAGCATACCTGCTAATACACCTGGGAAGCTCATGGGCTAGAGATTACTTGTTGAACAGTTTGAAAGAACGTATAAAATACAGTCCACAAAAGCCATTAATGCTTACTGTTCTAGCAATAACATCTGCTTGTTAGAGGAGCTACTTTGGGAAAGTTTCAAAGAAATATTTGTTGCAGTTTACTAGACAATCAATAAAAACTCCTGTGATTTTACACCATTCTCCTCAAAGCACAAAGAAAATGCCTCCATGTGACACAAAATGCATAATCAAGGAAATGAAAAAATTTTGAAAGATCTGAAAGCAAAGTGGCATGCCTGTAAAAAGTTGACTTCTGAGTCACATCCCTTCTTGATGGACTGTACTTCCATGACATAAAATACAGATAAGACGACAAAGATTAAAAAAAAACCTCAAACCATGATCCAACAAAACATTATACGTGGCTCCTAAAATCTACCCCCATCCCTATGTATAGTATAAGGAAAAACAAATTCTCTGCTAAACTTCTTAAGGTTGGGCACCGATATCTGAAATACCCACCAACCCTTAATGAAGTTAACAACAACAGAAGTGGCTGTTATGGGTAAGGAATTTACTTGTAAGAGAAAACCATAGGTCATCCACCAAAATCAGACGCTATATAGCCCTTTTGGAATTTAATGTGCAAAAAGATAAGAAGGAATTGTATTAAGTCAAACAAAAAGCCTGTGGAAAGAGCTACTTCCTGAACTATAGTATTAAAAGCCTTGACATATCTATGAAAGAAGGGAATGGATAATCTTTATTATACTGTAAGCAAGGCAAATGGCAGATTGATATCCCTTGGCACAGGAATACACTACTAAATATTTGAAGACAAGCTGTGACTTCAAATATCACATCCAACTGCAACTTTTTTTTTTACTTTTTTTTTACTTTTTTTTTTTTCAGAAAAAGCAACTCATGCTGAGGAAGATATGGCTTATTTGAAACTTATTTACTGTCATAACAGATGGTGAAGACTAGAGAGAATATAAATGAAAAATATGGGGGCCCAATAAATGTCAAGGCTCCCAACTTGGTTTGTAAAATTAAAAGAAAAAAAAATGGAAAGAAGCTATATCTATGCAAGATACAAAAACTTAACAGAATAGATTAGCTTTTTAACATCCTGGAAATAACCATTTTTCTGCCCACACAATGTGGGATTAAAAATTGCACTGATGTTACAGTCACGGCCATCCTGAAAAATTTATACAGCGCTATCTATACAGACATCCCATTATTCAAAGCTCCTTTCCAGCCAAAGCTCTGGTGGACCATGAACATTTTATCAGTTACATCTAAGATGGTCAAAATAGTTTCCTGTGAACACATGTGGCAGCGTAGAAGGTTTGTTGGCCGTGTTTGTGACCCCAGGAACCACAGCCTGAAGAAGCGGGTCAGAGACAGAGCCAGGGCTACAGATCCAGGGCCTTCTCTGAGAATTTTCAAGTCTGGAGTTCCCATTTCCAAACAAAACAAGATTTTAAACCAGCAAAATCTTCTGCAAAACAGAATTATTTTTTATACTCAGCCCTCTCTAACACTCACCTCAACCTCTCAACTTCAGAGACAATCAAGGACTCTTAGGACTCTCTAAAAGGCACCTGGCAACCTATAAAACTTGTACTTTGGATCCTCTTCATAGAAAAGAATGCTTGCATGATGCATCCTTCTTTATTTTCTGAGGTATGCAGGTGAGGTAGGAACCACTGAAGAACAAAACATAGCCATTCACTTATGAAGGGAAACTGCATTTGCATTGTTTACTGGAGCCATTATTACCTTGGCAACGCTTTTAATACAAAAAGTAAACAAAATTAAGGCAGAACTAAAACAAGGTGAAAACTATATTCACTAAACTGAAATAAACTGTCAGTGGAAACTTGTGTAAGGAAGCGGGAGCTGAACAAGTGTCTCTCACTGGAAAGTGGAGCTCTCAGTTCTGCTGTGCAATGTATCAATGCTCTAGCTCACAAAAAAGTACAAAGCCAGCAGCAAAGTGAATAGACATTATTCTATATTTAGTTTCTCTGTTGTTGTTTTATTATCACCTAGATGACTAGAAAATACACCGCTTTAATGCAACATCTTATTCACTGAAACACGTCACAGCTAATTTTACTTTACATCTCGTAATGAATTTCAGAACATGGTAAGAGTGGAGTATTAAATACCCCACGGTGGCACAAAGAAAAATAAACCCACGAGTATATTTTTATATAGTTTTTCTTAATGAAAAACAAGGAAACATACACAAAGTATTCGAGTTTGCATGCTGCTACCTTTTATGTTTTCTGTGCATTGTATTTGAATGCCGTTCTCTTGATTATATTCTCTGAAATACTTGTTTGAAGTAAGATACTTTATTTTAATAAGTGGAACAAAGCTTTGAATAGCTTGGTTCAAAAAACAGTTTTAAATGAAAGGAGCTGTTGCTAAGCACAGGGATCTTTGCCAAATACTTTTTAAATGGTTTATTGTGCCCTAGCAATCCTGAGATTAAAAACATCTCTTGAATTACAATGACACATCAAAAAATAAAATTAATGTGGGGGTTTTCATTACAAGAATTGAGCCTCTGTGTGTTATTCTTTCCATTAGATAAGAAAGAAACATATTGTGGTACATTGTTTTTGCTGTCAGAGTGAGCTTTTAGGCAAATATACAATATCACACTATATCCCTCATGGATTCAATCACGTACTGTACAAGTTCTTCTATTAATTTAACTTAAAGCTGTGGATTTAAAGGATAGACTGTATATTTTCACATATTTTTCTGTACTGGGGATGAGTTATTTTTAGACTCCATAAGTCTTCATCAAAATCAGAAGATCGCATCGCCTCATCTGACTATAATATGAATAATGGTATTGCCTCACTCTGTAATAAACATTTAATTTTCCACAGTTCTTGCAGCAGTTACAAAACAACTGTTTTGCCAAGATTTTATGTTGTAACACTGCGGAGCATATAGATCTCATTGTCAATGAGCAACCTGAATGCAGAGAGCTGGACATTTTAAAGAAAAACACAATCAATAGCATTTCCTAGCTAATAAAATGTCTAACCCAGTACTCCTAACAGTGTTGGCCTCACAGTACACAAATTATGATTTAGAGTAGGGAAAAAGGAAGTAGCAAAAACAACAGAGTAAACAGCTGCTAATTGGTTTGAAACCAAACTTGATTTCCACTTCCTGAAATCCTATTTTAGTTTGTATCTGGGGGTCTGTGAATGTATGAGAAACCAAAGATATAGCTCCAGACATCTCAAGCTGGGTATGAAAGCAGGGAAATGCAGCTTGGTGGGATTTTTCTTGAAATCACTAACTACTGTGTTTTGCCCAGACTTCATGAGATACCAGTGAAAGCACATGTACCTTGCCAGATAACACATGTACATCGGTACTGTGGGGCTTTAGCTCACAGGTTTTAGTTGTCAAAATACACTTTCCTGCTTCATTTCACAAGGGCAAATAAACTAATTCATCTGCAAGTTATAGATTATAGCAAATTAAACCAAAATACATTGTACATATTAAAACAGCAAAACTGGGTAAATTGGCAGATAGAAACACAATAAAGATTGGAACAAGCAGCTTAAATCACATTTGTCTCGTTACTCACAGACGTAACACCTCAAGTTACTCAAATAATAAATGCAAACGTATCTAACTCAAGAATCTCAGTGAAATCCTGCCACTTTCATACCTCATATACTTTCATGGATAATCCATTATGAAGATATCTTCTCAGGTATTTATTTACCCCAAAACATTTCTCTTTCAAAGGATTTCTGTATTTTAGTAATTGTCCCCCAGTGTGACACACTTCTAACAGAATTTGAACATACAGGCAAACAGCTTTTTTTCTTTCCCATCTTAAAAGGGAAATATATGAGGAAAAAGAGCAATATGTCAAAAGGAAAACCAAGGTCACCTTCTCAAAAGGTCCATGGATTCTTTGCCTCTCCAAGCTGCTACAGATGCTTGGAATTTCAGTTTACTGGACATTAGTGGAGCTGCCATGTTTAGGGGAGGGAGAAGGATGGTGGGAACAGAGAAGAGGCATGACAGACGAGATTCAGTTCTTCCACTGTTGTAATTTACAGCAGCCTTCAGCTACTAAACATTTTCAAGAAAGGGTGAAGAACGGGATTTTTGATCAAGAAGTCTAAAAACAGATCCTGGTCCACTTCCCGAGCAGCCCCAGTGCTGAGCCAAGCTGATGGGCTGACTCTGGCCACACAGCATGACTGGGCATGACAGCAGGGGGAAGGGTGACTGGAGGAAAGAGAAGGCCTGGAGTATAAAAACCACAGCAGAGCACATAGCATATCCTCAACATCCACACAGAAAAGGTGACAAAAGTGAAATCAACAGAAAAGGTAAACGTGAATTCAGCATAATGGAACCCAAATGCTTGCGTTAGCAGATCACGACTTAAACAACAGACCTCACTCAGGGATGGTACCTTTTCCACACAGAAGTTTCACTACGTATTGTAAACGACTCAGAATAATCTTCTACAATAAAGTTTGCCTGTAGTCTAGTACGATGGGTACTCCTTTAAAAAAATTAGGAGCTTCATATTAATATTGCCTCACCTAGCACTGCACAAACTATGCAAAGACTGACGTGGATATACATCTCTGTGTGTCTGAAACCTGGAGATGGTTGTTTCACCCTCCCAAAGGTGTACTCATGGGAGGTCAAGGTGAGTAATACCTGTACTATATATTTCAACTGGAGACAT
>NW_010318328.1:0-1784 GCF_000700745.2 Antrostomus carolinensis | reverse complement strand
ATTGACTCCTACACGTAACTAGGATAATCAGGATTCTCATTGCTTTCAGTCATACAGGACTAGGACCCCACACTTCAATTCATCAAGCCCACTCATCTCAGGGGCTTGAGGAATCCAGAGTCAATGAATGCTTCCAGGAAAAATATTCCTAAACCAGTCCCATTTGATTCCCTGCTCCGATAAGAAATAAGAAACACTTTAAAAATGAATCAGATTCCTTTAACCTTTGTTGAAAAAAGGCCATGGCAGTTTATAGCACTGAAAAGACGAAGAAGAAATATATATATAAAAAAAAGATGAGAACAATTACTGTGCCTCTTCAGGATATATATACTTTTCTGTTTTCCTTTGAAAATACTACATAACTCCAGATTTCTACAACACAAGGAGAATAGCCAGTCTCACATAAAACATCCATCCACTAGGAAAGACATTTATCGGTCTCAACAGCCAGATATCACCAAAACCAAAAGGCATCATTATTTGGACAAAAATGAAATGAATTGTCATGACATTCTAACCTGCAAGAAGATGCACTCTTCATTATCAGTCAATATTCAATAATATTCATTAGGAGAAGTAAATTGTGGAGGCTTTGAACATTGGCACTGGAACTCGCAGACTATGGCAACTTCACTCATTCCTATTTAGTTCTGTGGATTCTTGTTTATTCAGTATGAGACGTATGCCATATAAAGTAATTCTGAGCTAATCATTTTCTCATTTCCTGAAAAACCTCAACCATGTTAATAATTAAGGCATTTTTCCTTCATACTGATTTAAAAAGGAATTAACACAACTGAATAAGCAGTAATTCTCATGATCAAATTTCCCATATTCTCTAAAGCATGAGACTAATTTTTGTGTTCGAGTTTTCTTATGACAAGGATCAGACTGCAATCTCTCCAGGCATCAATATATACCTCAAGCTTATACAGAAAAAAATGTTCAAATGCCTTTGAACAAATTATGCACATTGGAAAAACTCAGAGGCAGAGTAAGCGAGAGACTCCGTGCTAGTAATAGCCTAATAAGAGCAAATTACCCTTCCCCCATTAGTTACTCGAGATAAATACTTCTTCCTAAACCAAAAGCAAAGCTTTTGGAGAAAAACTTATAAAAATGGAAAAACATGGAGTAATTGCTGAGATTACTTAACTGTCAGGAAGAAATTTCTGTATGAATTGTCCTTATTTCAGACAGTGTTAGTTTTATTTTATCTCCTCAAGTGGTATGATAGTTTCTTATTAGGGTACTTGGCTTAGAGCTTATTTTTAAATTAGATTTCAGTTATAATAAACTCTTGCATAGATTAAAGCAAAATATTATAGCAGTAGCTTGTAGATGATGTTATTTCAGTGAAGAAATATCGTAAGTTTAAAGTTTAATGTTTCTCTAATGATGGCTCAGTTAGTTAATGGAAACAAGTGCTGTAGAGACATTTCTCCTCTTTTGGCAATTGCCATTTTCACCGACGTTCCAGGAAAAACTAAACACGCTTTGGGTCCCGGGACCTCCTTAAGCCCTTATGTAAACGGAACACTGCAGTTTCAAAATTAATATTAAATTGAATTAGTTTTCAGGGTGTGTTTTATCTTTTACTTAACAAACGCTTTGAGCGGAGTAACGAGGCACAGATGGGCAGCGGTGACGGGCACAGGCGGGCGGGCACCGCGGTGCCGGTGCGGGCAGCAGGAGACCCCGCTGCACGCATCACTGGGGCCGGGATCGCAGCGAACGGAGAGAACTGCCCGGTTCAGCGCAGGCGTTTTAAAGTCACCGGT
>NW_010318327.1:0-20756 GCF_000700745.2 Antrostomus carolinensis | reverse complement strand
GGGGCGGGGGGTGCAGCGAGTTGCTGCGCTGAGCGCGCCTGTGGCCGGGCCCCGTCTGCGCTGTGGGGCCTCTGGCTGCGGGGCTGGGAAGGGGCTGTTGAGAATCTCTGCTGGCCCTGTCCGGCAGCTGGTAGGAAAGTGTCTTGTTGGCTTCGTGTCGGCAGAAACCATCCAAAGCGTGCGAACCCCAAAGCGTTTTGGGGATGTGAGGGAGATTTGCCCCACAGCCTGCCGATGAAGAGCAACACAGAAGGAAATCTGGGTTTGTATCGCTGGGTGCTACTGACGCTAATCCACTTCACCAAAGCCGTGCTGTCTTTTTTGGACATCAGTTCCCGGCAGGTATTAACTTAGCTGTAGTCATTGAAACATTTCTAACAAAGAGAAATACGGTGTTAAGAGTGACACGGGCCCGTACTTGCAATATCTGTGTGCACGGTTTCAGCACTTATTTCCTTGGCAGGGTTACATCTAAAAGGTGTAGCAGTATTACAGAGCTACCAACATAGAAGGGGAAGGTCTGTTCTGATGTGCCTTGTGTAATTATTTGAGGAAAGGATTCCCAGTGAACCGTTCTTATGAACAGCTATTTGTGATAATTTGCTGCTTCTGCAGTTCCTTCTGCCATCGTTCAGTGCTTTAAAGTTTATGTAGTGTTTTGACCTGCTGTGTGTAAGAACTGTATCTAAAAAGCCGCACTGTCTTTTATGTAGCTTCATCTTCAGCCTAGTGAGATAAGCAGCCCTTTTAACAAAGCATTAAAGTTGCTGTAGCTGGCAATACACTACACAAGTTTCAGCATTCTGCAATTTAGTACCAGATTTCAGGTGAATCCCTCCGCTTAATTAGGGTTACTGTTGATGTGTTTTGGGCTCTGAAGAGCAAGTTGGTTAGTTAAAATGAGTTTGAGATGCAAAAAAAGTGTAAGAGAGCTATGTAAGAAATGCTTCGTACTGGAATAACTGGTAATCTCTTAATTTGATGACTTGCTAGACTAGACTCAATGGTAAGAGAGTCTGCATGCTCAGTATTGTGAGTGAGGTTTCTCAAGGGCCACCCACTGCTTTTTTGTGTGTGTGTGTGTCGCCAACCAATTTCAGAAGAATCATCCCAGGAAAGTGCATGTTGACATGTTTGTTGTATTTAAAATCTATTTTCCATAAAGCTTGTCTGGATCACTATAAAGTAGGCTTGTGTTTTATGTTAAGATAAAGTAGGCTAGAGATTTTGTTTTATGCAGGGATTTAGTGCAAGAACTTGGAAAGACTTGGAATTTTGAATACAAGTGGCCACAGATAACTTCCTTATCTGTTGCAGAGGAGGTCAAATATTTTCTTGCAAAGTAGATCACATCTGAAGAAGAGAGACTACTCAGGCATCATTCCATGGGTTCTAAATAAATTAACTCAAGAAGCAGACCTGTCTTATCACTGTAGTGATCTCAAGGAAAACCTTGCAGTTAAAATGGCAAACAAGATATTAGATTGCACGAGGAATGAAACTGTAAATAATACAAAGAAAGTCAAAGTGCCCTTAGCAGTTTGACCTGTTACAAATATCTCATGCACTCACTGTTGGTCACCTGTAAAGTACCTTGTACTTGTGAGAGAAAGAATCTAATTGTCCAGTGATTTTATATTCTTCTTGAAGGAGGGCTGTACCTCAGAGTAGCTCAAGCATGGGTACATCGGATGGGGGTTCTTCCAAGGGAAGTTGCATTTGATGCTTTGGAAGCTGTGACTATGTAATTAAAATATCAAGATTATATAGCTTAAGAAATAAGGAAACCCTGTGAAGGAGATGGAATTTTCTTTTAACAACATGGTGCTGTGTTCTTACCTGTTAATTTGAAGCACTTGGTGCTTGTGAGGAAAGGAACTTGATTGAGTTACCCAATTCTTACATAATCCTGGAATGCAAGTGTAGTACTAGTCACATGAATGCTAAGTACCTTTGTAGGTGTGCAAAACATGGTGCAAAATTACTGCTCTTCAAACTCATAGTTCCTCAGAACTACTTTGTCCCTATGTCACAGCTTTTCCTGTTCAGTACTACAGGTCTGTAGATACCTTTGAATAATTCAGAACTGATTCTGTTGGAAATGAAAATGTGTGACAGTTGCTTTTTTAGACCAATAACTTGTTTTACTTGCAAATCTGTTGTTTAAGGGCTGGGTACAAATATCACCTTTCCTGCAAAGACTTATATTTATGTGAGATTTCTGGCTTGCATCGGGAAAGTTAATACATATGGCTTATTGTTCCTAATCATTCTCATTTCTGCCTCTAATGGACACTATCAGCTGCTTATTAAATGGGAATAAATGAACATATAGAGACTGAAACTGTTACGGTTGCTGTGTACAAATCATAGGCTCACAAAGCAACAAAACCCCGGAAAAGAAAAGCTATATGTCCACTTAATACAAATCTACAAAAGAACAGTCTTATTACCAGGACAAAAATACCACAAACTGTGTATAGTCTTAACTGCATGTGTGAGAACACCAGCCTTCATTAACCTGTTTTTCTGCCCTTTTTTGCACATCCTTGAAATTAGCATTAAGGTAGAAGATTTGTGTAAAACAGCAAATAAAAGTACATGTTGGGATAACTCTACTTAGCAACAGTTAAATGAGCCTTTAAATTGCTCTCAGGGTGTGCTTTCATGTTGCAGCTAAACCAATCTAATGGTGAGTTGCTATTGAAGGAGGTGGTTCAGTCTTCCCCCAGCCAGGTGCTGTTGCTTCTCCTTGCGAAGACACTAGTGCCTGTCCAGTGCTGTTATGTGCTGGCATCAGGGGCTGCGCAGCTAGAAAAATAATCACGGTTTTTTTTTTTTATTTTTCACTCTATCAGCTAACAGTGGAGTTGTATGAATGTAAGTGCTGCCACAAGGAGGCAGGTAAGAAAACCATTTGCTGAGGGAGAGGAGGAGGAGAACTTCTCTAGAGCAGTTTGGTATTTCAGTTGTGAGCTGGCATGGGTTTCATGGTAGCTTAAATCACTAGATGCTGGAGCTGCCTTATGCTGGCACTTTGAACGCTGAGCTGGTTCAGGGAGCTTGTTCAGCCCAAAGTTGGGGTTTTTTGTGAAGATATTTTTCACTTGACTTGGCTGCCTGAGCGCATGGCTCAGTTGCTGTGCAGTGGTGTTTGTGTTAGCAAGTAGTATGACACAACACAGGCAATGCTGAGGAGCTGCCATCTACCCTGTATGTGTATTTCAGGAGCTTTCCTTTGATCAGTTTCTGGCCTGGTCCTGTAGACTGAATGTTAGCTGGGATTCATTTAAGTGCACTCCTAGAGTGTATTTTCTAGGTTAGCTTCATACAGAAGAAATCTAGTTGACTGTTCTGGAGTTGGCTGCACAGTATGAACCAGAGCAGTGAGGGTGATCAGGAAATTGGTTTCAGAAGTACATTTTGCACCTGACCTAAAAGTCTAATGTATGTATGCTAATAAAGGCAGTTCTTGGTGCCCCTGTACTGGTGGTGAAGTTGCTCGTAAAAGCTGCAGTCAGCCAAAAAATGTATTATGAAGTTCATTACATGTGCATGGGATTAATATGATAGCTATCGCATTTGTTCAATTTGTAGAATTCTTATTTAGGTGATTTATCACAGAAAGTTTTGTGAACTTGCACTCTTTTCTTTGATTATGAATCATAGAAACTTCACAAGACAAGAAGCAAATCAGTTCTGCATGTGATACTTATCTGAAATTAGTGAGTCAAGGCATGTTGCTTTAAAATACAGCATTACTAAAAACAACAAATAATGCCAGTATTTGCATGTACTTTCTCTAAAACAAATGATTTGTCATCTTCAGTGTTGGCAGCGTACAGCAGAGTTACCTGACTTCCAATTTAGTGTTAGAAAGTCTTTAGAATGACAGATAAACTGCACAATTATGCTCAGTTTCTTCAATTACAATATCCTTGCATTAGCCTGTTAAAAACCTAGTGTAAAGCCAATTTTTTGCTCCTGTTATCCAATTTCAAGCTTTTTTGTTGTTGTTGTTTCTAAGGAGTCTTTACAGACAGATTAGTTTTGATTATTCTCCTGTCATTGATGGAGAAGATGACTGTCACTGGTTGTCTGCCTCAGCTCTCTGTCAGAATTTGCCTTTGCAGCAGAACTTGTAAGAAAGTGCGTGCCTGTGTTGCAGCTGCTTCATTGTAAAGTCCAGACTCTGAGCGTTAAAGCCTCATTCATCAGCTACAATTTCTGCACTGTGCAGAAAACTAGCTAAGGTGCAGGCATATGCTGCCTTCTGTTGTTGTTGGGGTGATAGCTTTTGGCAAACGTAGGGAATGGAGAACATGGAACAGTGATTTCCTCGGATGCCAGAGCTCATCTGTGGCATGCAGTGCAGTTGTAATGGGAATTACAATCCATAGGCAGAATATAGCGAAACAAAATTGCAGGTTCTTAATTTTATATGTTGGCTTCTGTTGGAAAATGGATATAGAGAGAAAGGGATCTAAGAAAATAAGAACTTGTTCACAGTGATTTTATTGTTGCAGTTTGTGTTTCAGTGATATTTCCTACACAAAGCCTACCTGTTTATCAAATCAGTAGAATTTACTAAATGCTAACTGCAAACAGAAGCTGAGCCAGGGCACGCTTAGGATTACCTGTGTGGTGGAGACATGCAGAAGCTCAACTTGTTCTGGTTAATTTACTGAATTTATTATCTTTTCAGAATTGGTGGGGTAATAAGTTAGAATTCCTTATACACTGCAAATCCCATGCCTACCTTTCAGCAATCTGGAGTATATTTAAAAATACACAGCACTTTCAGATCTTTTTTTTTTTTTTTTTTTTTAAAGTACACTATGTAAAAAGCTTTTCTCTCCTAATACTAACCTTTACCTGATCTGCAAGCAAGCCCAAATTTAAAAAAAAAATAACTTAATTGAATCCAGCACATACAGTTTGGGTTTACGTTTTTTTGTTGTTGTTTTAAAACTTACAGCTTTTCTACATTACATTTAAAAATAAAATTAGTTTAGATTTTTCTTCTGAGGCAGTATTGACAACAGGTCATTATTAAGGCATTCTTCCACTATAAAAATGTATAACAAATGTATAACTATAGCATTTTTCTTACTCATTCTTAGTATTTTGTTAGCCTGAGCACCATAAAGGTGACAAGTCTGTAGCCTTTTAGGATTCTAATAATAAGTAATTTATATATAACATATATTTAAAGGATGTTTGTACATACGTTATGCTGTATTTCAGTTCTCATGTAGGAAATAAGCATTGTTACAAGTCTGCTATAAATACAAACAATGCCTGGATCCACAGTTAAGACTATACAATTTGTGAATTATGTATTTTTTTCCCCTCAAATGTTACTGTAATAGAGCAGTAGGTTAGTTTTGTTTCTCTGTAATTGATACATACAAGCAGTATGTCTACTTTCTGCTAGTGCCAGAAATGGCTCTTAATCTGCTTCGTATCCTGTGAACTGTGCTTTGAGTTTTCTGTAGAATTCTGGTAAAAATGTTTACTTTAATGATGTTACCCTCACAGAGACTATAGTGGGCTGCAAATTGTTTTCCTTTTACAGTTTATTAGTTTGAGTGATCTCCTGTCTCAGCAGTGTTTAGTCAGAGAATAATCATTGTTTTTGAAAGGCAGGAAGTTAATGGCAAACCTTTAGGAGTGCAGATTTGATCTATTAGACTTATATTTGTTTACAGATAATTTCTCAGTGTAATTGACTGGCATTCATACTGTATAGTCACTTTTATAGTAAATAATTCCTTTACAATTCTGTATGCAGGCACAGCACTCAGCTAATTTCAAGTATCACAGCTCAGCTTTTTTGGAAAACAGTTTTATTTTTTTTTCTTTCTAAATGTACCCTCAGATGACAGCAGGGATTATTAATATCCATTCTGACATGACTGGATAGAATTCTAAAATTACTCAGAAATATCGGGACCTTTGGCAAATGCAGCTGTCTTAGAATCAAGTTAGCTGTACAAAAATATGTATTATAAACTCGATTTTTCATGTAAAGACAATTCTTTTGTATTAGAAGTTCACCCACTGTCTGTGAAAAATGGCAGAGGTGCCTTCATCTTAATCTAATCTTCAGTAAATATTACTGCAGGTACTGTGAAATTATAGGACTTTGCTGGCAGGCTCTATGACTTTTCAACTATATTTACTGGCTTTCAGAATATTAGTCCTTACAGACAAGTTTAACACCAATTAGGTCATAAATATTTGCCGTTTAGATTAGTCCTCCCTGCAGAATTCCTAGACTTCAAATTGGAGTTGTGCTCTTTGCTTAAATGAGTTTGAAGTCAGAAGTGAGTAAGGGAGCAATATGTTGACTATTAATTTTTTTCTTGCTGGAGTTCCAGTAATGCTTAGTGTAAGAATACAGTTTCCACTTGTTCTTTTTCCTTTATCATTTCTTTAGACCATAGGGTTGTTATTAAGCCAACAGTATCATTCTTTCTAAACTAACTTACTGAGTTGGTGACGATGTTTGTGACTTGCTTGTTTTTCCAGCTGGGGTTGATGTCTAAAGGGTTAAATTATCCCTTGCACTTGTTATACAAAAATATATTGTAATTTAGGCATGCTTGTCTGTGTATAGGAACAGTGTTTTGATGGATTAAAGGACTTGGAAAAGATGACAGTCTGACCTGAATTTCTGGAATGACTTCTTACATCTGAAATGCTCCAGAAGTACAGTAACAAAGCAATTAGTAGATTCAGTTTCAAATGCATCTTTCAACTTGAGCAATCTCAGAAAAGGGTGACCAGGATGGAGCTGTGTAAAGTTTAGCATTAGGGGCTTACTCCTGCTTCACACTATTAGTTGTGATTTTTGTAGAAAAGTCTGCTTTTACTGCAGTAGTGTGTAAAACTTGTTTTTTCTGAATTAAAATAGTTTAAGACCTAGTGTTAGCTGCAGTGTTCTGAGTTTCAAATGTAGCTCTCTAAATGTTTAGAATTTTAACTGAGGTTTATTTAAACTTTGATAGATACGTTGTTAAGACCTGTAGAGGCCTTTTTGGGAGAAGGACATGTGCAAAGTGGAGTAACTAATTAATACTGGTCAGATTGATACCTAGGGGAAAACAGATTGAGATGGGAAAGCAGTGTAAAGTAATGGTCACAGTAGCTTCAGGTAGACTTGTATGGTTGTGCTCAGGAATAACAGGACCAGATCTGAGCAGTCCTATTTGGCCAGGCCACAACACGACCACTAATTCTGGGATAAGAGAATGCCTTAATCTTCATTTTACATTAGCAAAAAGCCAGAAGCTTGTGTTCATTCTTTGAGGCTTTTCTGTCTTACATTTGTTCTGGCATAGTGATGTGTAGAGAAAATATCCAAATCAAAACAGTAGGAAATAATTATTAGCAAGGAATATCAATCACTCTAATGCTGACGGGAGGTCTGAAGGAAATAAAAATATACATATAAATTCTGTTCTCTTCAGTGTTTAGCACTTAAGCAGAAATGTTGCAGGAAAAGTATTCAACTTGATGCTGCATGACAGGAGCATCCACAATTACAACACCCATGTGACCTCCCTTGCACTGTTTGTTATTGGAGTATTAATTGGAAATACTAAATATATTATTGCTGTAAAATATATCTGCCTGTTGAAGCTAGATGCTTTCTTGGTGCTTATATGGGTACTTTGGCTGCTACCATTTGTTCTAGAAAATATAATCACTTGAGTGTTACAGAATCATCCTGGAGTCTCAAGTCGTCAGAAAGCAGCTCAGCAATGACAGTTCTTGCTAAAGTGTATTTCTTCATCTTCTTATTGCCTGAACGCTTCATGGCACCAGCAGGAGAAAGGAGACATCCTTGTGTTGAGGGCACTTCTTAGCAGCCTGATATGTGAATGTCTTCCCCTTTTAAGGAGGGTTTCTTTGGGCAAGGCAAAGAAATTGGAGCTGCAAGTGCTCTTGGTGTGACATTCTCTTCAGTTGCCCCATTCCAACCATTTCTGCTTCTCTTAAATGCAAAGCATGCAACTTTCTCGAGGCTGCAGCCTTACAAGAAGTTGAAATTCAGATGAACAAACTGTTGCTACCAGCCACATGTTCTTGTAGCTGCTGAGGTGTTTGTTGGTTGAACAGTAGACAGATTCAGTTTAATAAAAGACCAGATAACTAAGCCAGCAACTTTTTGCTGGCTTACTGAGTGGTGTAATCTTACTACATGATCACATAGATGAGCAACAGTTAGTGCTCAGGAATGGGGAACTGTGCAGCTGGGAGCAGAGGAGGGAGAAGCTATTTAGGTTAAGCAGTAATGAAAAATTGCATAGGAAGAGGAGACAGGTATGTGGATTATCTTCTTTAAAAAGAACCAACCCAACTCTCTTTATGCATCAAGAATTAAAAATGGTTCAGGTAGGTCCCCAGGCTGTCTTTCACTGCTTCAGATTTTTTATTTCCAGTTCTTCTTGCTGCTTTATTACCATTACTGCTGGTAATGTACCTTTCTCGTGAGCACCTGCTTTTCCAGAAGAACAACAGTAGAGAGGGTCTTAATGCAAGCAAAGAGCAACTCTGCCTTGAGATCTTGCAGCTATGACTTTTTACTTGGGAGGATAGTACTTACTTTCTAAGTGATTGTTCATCTAGCCATCTGGATTTTCCTTTGTTGGTGCTATTGAACGTGTCAGAATGGGATATGCCTATTTGTTCTGTCCTCTTTTTGAAGGAATTTGGCAATAATTTGTTCATGAATTATAGTTGAGTAGGGCAGTCTGTAGCTCTAGATCTTTGGAGAAATGGCCTCTCTAAATAAGTATCTTTAACTTTTTTGTAGTTGCATGTAGGATGCACCTGCCTCATCTTTATGATTGATGGCGGTTACAATGTACTACCAAATCAAGAAGGGAAACTACTGACCTGTAGAGAGCTGTGGAGCTCTGCATAGGAGGCTCTGCAGGTAAGATTCATGTGTATGGCTTGTAACAGCTTTTGCAGGAGCTGTTAGTGAGACCACAAACCTTGATTGCAAATAGAAAAACTGTTTGTGTATGTGATGTTCAACATAGTTGATAAGATATGTATTTATTGTGTGCATCTGTCATAAATCAGAGTTTAAAATTTTCAGTGCTTTTTGCTGCTTTTCTATTAATAGAGTGAAAACTTGATTCCAAATCTGCCAGCCCTTACTTGGGGAGCGGACATCCTTGTAAAACAGAACCCAAAGTACAGGGTGTTTCGCCAGTTGATGAGGTTAGCAAAAATGACACAGACACCAACTTAATACTAAAACCAAACTTATTTTACTCTAGTTTAAAACAGAAAAAAAAAAAAAAGAATAAGCAAGGTACAGAGTTAAACAGAGTAATGCACCTAGTCATTACTACATAGGAGAAAGCATAGTGATTAAGAAAGATACATCACCAATTGCCCAAATCCTTGTCATCATCCAGATCCTGTACATCAACTGGGGAGCCCTGTCACAGCGAAGGATTTGGGAATTTCCCTGATATTTGGGAAGTCCTACACAGTGCGTCCACTCGTAGGTGAGATCTCCATCTTTGCTGTGAGAGGGTCCTGCTTCTATACAATTTAACAAACAAATCACATAAAGAGAAGGCACAGTAACACCTGGTGGGTAATTTCACTTCACACGGGCACATCCTGGATTTGGCCAGGATTGGAGAGATGTCCGAGAAGCTACTATTTTGGTGTTCTGCACCTGGCTTTGAATTGTAGGAGGAAAAGTCTCATGGTCTTATTTCATGCTGATGTGATACAGGTTGGGAAAAGAATCTCATGGTTGCATTTCATGCTGGTATGGTACAGGTTGGGAAGTTCACTCAATAGTCAACTTTAATTTAAGGCTTATGGTTTAAGCCTTTGTATATCACAGGGGCAGGATCATTGCTCTGAGGCTTAAAATACTGGGTCATTTTTTGACCAGCTAATAACTTCTTTATTTCTAATGTGATTAATGCTGAGATTTCATTTGATTGAAACACATGTATGTTTGAACCTGAAATGACCTGTGGAATGGGAAAATTTAGTTGTAAGTATCTATGGAGAATTGAGTGTCAGAGCTGAGAACTATTTTTTTCTTCCTGTTGATGTTTTAGCAGTCTGTTTCTGCTGTGGATATGTGCAGTGTGAAAATCAAGGGCGGAGGTATTAGGAGAGGCTCAGACAGTAGGATACTGTAAATAGCTCTGAAGCCAGAGAACGTGTGTCATCTTGGAAGTCCTTGGTTTTATTTCTTTAAAGGCCTGTGTTCTGAAGCCAGGTTTGTTGCATTGACTGAGATCCGTCTTTATGGAACAGTCAATAAGACTTAAAAGGAAGACCTTACTATTTGTTGTGCAACAATGTCCCAAATATACCTTGTGCCTGGGGACTCAGTATCAACTAATTAAGTATATTTGCTACTATGCTTCTTAAGTACCTAGTAAGATAAACGTATGTATTAAAGATAATATTATGCTTGCTTTTCAGCATGTGAACATTGCCTGCTTCACACTTAATGAATTAAGTATAGCAGTTCTTGATATCCTTCTTAAATGCAATTTGCTAATGATTTTTGGATAGGTTTAAGACTGTTTAAGTGTTTGTCATACACTGCTAAAAGTGCTGAAACATAGAATTCAGAGAAACACTTGCACTGTTTCTTTTAGTGGGTTTTTTTTGTGCTGTCTTCAATTTTTTTTCCTTATGTGCCAAGGTTTGTGGAGCCTTGTGGAGAACTAGGTCAGAAACTTGACTTGGTTAAAAATAACTCATCAAAAGAAGGACCTTTGTCAGTTCTCTGTCTTGTTCCTGCTATGCAGTGCTGTCAACAACTGTTGCTACCTGTCAAGTGAGATTTTTCTGAAGAAAAGTTAAAAATTTGTGGTTAATAACTAGTCAGTATTGCTGTGTCCAGTTGATGATAGGAGAGAGACTGTAGTTAGAAAACTGTGTCAGGCTGTGGGTCTGCAATTAGTGAGACAGATCAAGATGAATGAAGTGACAGGAGTTGATCTATTGAACAGTGGTTGCAGAATAACAAGATTAGAAGCTAACAAATTGTGAGGAAAGAAATGTATTCAGTCTAGAAAGAATAAAGGAGATTTTCGTAGGTCTTCATCATGTAGTGATGGTCAGGTTTTTTTCTGCTACAGTAGCAACGATTAGGAAATATTTTTTCCAGCTTCTCTTATACATCCCCACATTACATTTAAACTTTAGAGATATGGTTAATTTTTTTTTTTTTTTTGTAGCTGAGGTGAATGGATTACATTCCATTCAAGAGAGCATCTTTGTAGGACAAAATATTCTAGTACCCAGTTTGAGGCTGTATTACAATAAACTTTTAATTTGGAAAACATCTTGTCATATCTGTTTAAGTTTGCAAAGAGCTTTAGAATTCTCATCAATAAATTGCTGCATATGGGATACAGAAATAACGTCGCTGACATGATAACGTTTTTCATTTTAAACTGTGAATCAAAATCAATCTGTAATCATAATTACATTTCATTATATAAGCTAAAAGTGAATGCAGGTTATTTTGAATTTTTTAGCTTTTTATCTGAAGTAAACCATTAGCTTTTTTTAATGTATTGCTTTGCATTAAAAGGTTATTGTAAATATTCATAGTAAAACTCAAAAATCATGTACTAAATGCTGAAGCACAAGTATATTCATATAGTCTGGTTTAACTCAAGTTTGCGTTCATTTTACAATATTTGATGCAAAAACTTGTTCTACACTCTGGTGCATGGTTTATATAATACTGTTCCTGGTGATTGTTTCATTTAAATGTAAGAGGAAACTTTTCTCCTGTGTGGGTGATCAAAAACTGGAAGACGTTGCTTTGAGGGATTATAGAGTCTCCTTTCTTGGATATACTCACAATCCAACTGGGCATGGTCCTAAGCAACCTGCTGTAGCTGAGCCTGCTGGTATGGAACAGGAGGTGCTTAAGTAACTCTCTCCAAGCAGATAAAATTTTTTTAACTTTACTATTTAGGTGGCATGAATGTTGCTTCATTTATTGCTTTACCATTGAAGTAATTCCTGCTTAAATACTGTGTACTTTTGCATGAACAGTGTTTACAGATAATGGGCTTGATTTGCCTTGTAGAAGAACCTGGGGGCAGGGGGACTATGATATTCTGGAAGACTCTCCCAGAGAGGCTTTCTGAGTTCTGAAAGTGCCTTTCACCGCATTGGATAGAGATGTGATTGCTTCCACTTCACCTGGAATTTTTAAAGGTTCTCAAGTCTTGGAAAGGTTTATGAAGCAAAAAAACCTAAGTTCAAGGACCTCTTATTTGAAACCTGTAGGAGTTCTAGAAGGTATGTGTTTGAAATGGTGCCCTTTGTCAACATAGTGCTTCCTATGCATGTCTAATCTACACCAGCTCCTGATATTGTTGATGCTGCTGTTACTTCTTTGCAGTATAGTGACAGAGTGTGCAATTTCATAGTTTACAGCTACTGCACTGAGGTTTTGTTTTGTTTTTTTTTCTTTTGTATCAACAGCTTCCAGCAGTTTTGGAGCTTCACAGAATGTTGGCCTTAATCCAGTTAATTGCAGTAGTGAGTCCTCAGGATCTTAATATCTAAGGAGACAAAAACAGCCATGGAGCATTTTATCTTGAAGATAGCTCTGCATTCCTTGAAGACTTTAAAGAAATTCCTTATCCTTTCTCTTCTTAAGAAGATAAAAGCCCTAAACATAAATCTCAGGGAACCAATCCCTTGATTATTTTTTATTATTATTTCCTCCCATCCCTGTCAGTATAGCTTATTACCTGATGAATGTTTAAATCCTCCTTCAAGGAGATTATAAGTAGGCTGTTTTGAGTATGTTCAAGCATGCTGTCAGTCAGCAGAGGAGTCTCCATTAGATGTTTGCATTTAATGATTTTACTCAACCTTCAGTTATGCTTCTGATTGGGTTATGTTCTGTGTTTGAAATAGAGGATTCCTTTAGCTATGTATGTGTAGATTTGACAGCTACTTGTTCAGCAGCATAAGGGCATTCTTGGTGGTTTTTTTTTTTGTATCCTTAGCTTTTTCCTTTTTTTGATACTTACATCTGTCATACTTTCTACATTTATACCTACTTACTTGAATCTATGCTTTTCTTTCCTTTCTAACACTTATCTGCCATGGTAGCTTAATTATTAATTTGGTTTTTAACTGAAGTTTTTTTCAATGTGGCAGTACTAACTAGCTCTATACAAGATAATTTCTAGTCCAGCACTGGCTTTGAAATTACCCAAAGCCATTACTGCCTAATGATTCTATAGGCTCCAAATGCCTGTGTCATTACTTCCTTTCATAAGAAGCTTTTCCAGAGTCTGCTCAGTATTAATCTGTCAGTCCTAGGCCACTGGATCCACAAGCTTTTTCTGTGTTTTGTATAGTCAGGTACTTGTATGTTCATCAGTCTTCCAGGATACAGTGCTTTAGAAAAAGGAATTGCTCTTTCTGTCGCACTGATTTCGATTGCTATCTGTCTCTTGAATCTCCAGTCCTTTAGTTTTGCCAGTATTTAAATTTAATGTAATTATTTTTGGCATCAGGTTGGGTACAGGCAATTTATTTTAGAAGTTGATGCCTCAAAGTTTTTATTGTTTGAGTTGTCACCTGTCAATTTAGACTCGGTTATTTCCTTGTGGCACTTTGTAGTCCAACCAACCTATTGAAACTAATGTATTGTATTCAACTGTATTGAATGATTTTATTTTAGTTAATGAACTCTAGAAAATGCCCTGACATCTGTCCACACATCATGGTGCAGAAATGCTTGGTGCTGAGGACAATGTGGGAAGTGTAATGCAGACGTAGCCAAGTGATTTAATGCAGCTAGTTTATGTCTAGCAGGATTTGAGCTGCATGCACAGCCCTAGACCTGCTGATCCTCTTGGGACTTCTTTAGGACTGAGTGTCAACTTCCCACACCTTCCTGTGACAGGTTTATAGCAGCTTATTTTCATGAGGTCCTAGAGTCCTGGTGCATGGTAAGGAGACACCCAAACAGCTTTTTGTTGAGCCGTATCTAGCTCAGCTGTAGTTACTAAACCCATCCATTTGTCCAGTTGTACAGAGTTACCAAAGCTTGTTTCCTTTTTCTGCAGTACAGAAGCATACAGACTAACTCCTCGTGGATTGTGTGGGTCAGTTGCTGCTGTGTGAAAATGTGATTGGCTTTCTCAGTTGGAACTTGCCTGCAAGCAGGTCTCCTCTACCCTCCAGAACCGTATCCTCTGAAAGCTGGGAGATCTTTCAGGACAGCTTTCTCTAAGCCCAGTAACAGTCCACTGCAGTATTTAGGAAAAGGCACAGATGTGTCAAGAGACCTGATCTGCCAAACAGGGAACTTGTGACTGAGCTCTGGTGGGAAGGGTGAGGATAGAAATCGGTGGCCATGCTTGTAGTTGGGGCTAAGATTCTCAGTACCTTCTTTGCATTGATCTTCACAGACAAGGTCTCATGGACCTTTGTACCTGGAGATGAGATTGAAGGAGGACAGAAACTAACAGTAGTACAAGAAGATTGATGGATCTCTTGGGAAATACTAAGTTCATGTGATTAGATGAGATGTTTCTGAGGGTGCTGAGAGAACTAGCTAATGTAATGGCAAGTCAGCTTTCTCTTTGAATAGCTGTGGAGATCAGGGGTGGGCCTCAGTGACTGGAGGAAGGTGTGTTGCAGCTGTCTTCAGAAAGGGCAGGAAGGCTGATTTGGGGAACTGTGTGCTGGTCAACTGCACTTTGGTCTCTGAGAAATTGTGAAGAAAGTCTGCTTGGAAGCCCTTTCTAGACATACAAAGGTGAAAACAGTAACTGGGGTTAGCAAGCATGGATTTACCATGAGTCAAACAGATCATCTGCTATGATGGAAAGACTTGAACTGTGGTTTTGAAAAGAAAAGCAGTGATGTCATCTACCTTGACTCCAACAATGCTTTCACCATGGTGTCCAAGAGCATCTTTGTGTCTTGTTTGGAACATTACAGTCTAGAGGAGACTACTAGGTAGATTAAAAAGTCTAGATCATTGAGGTCAGAGAATCTGATTTGGGATGTGTCGTGCGTAGGATCTTATGAATGACCTGGCACAAGCAGGACTGCACCCTTAGCAAGTTTGCAGGTCTTCGATGTGAAGGGGCGTGCAGTCAGTGTGTTTGAATACATGGCGGCTGTCTGGAGGGACCAAAATTTCTCAAAATTCATAACAAAAGACAAAACCACCTTTCCATTGTATAGAACACCAGGAGAAGAAAAGGGAATAAAATAACACCAATTCTTTTTTGTATTTCTTAAGTTAAACAACATCTGTGGCATTGTTTGGAGAACCTGAAGTTCTGCATTCTCCTTCAATGCTGAAATCTGTGCATAGGTATAGATACTTCTTTGTGTTCTGAATTAATGCTTCAGAGGTTCATTTTGTAAGTTAAAAGTTGAACTATAGCAAGGCTATATCAAACAAGGGTGGAAGGTGTCATTTGCAATTGTCTAGCTTTTTCCACTTTTTATAAAATTCTAACCTTGTCATTGAATTTCTTCATGGAGCAAATCGCTTCTCTAACTTGATTAGTAACGCACTCTTCAACTTTGTCCAGAAGTTATTTGAAAATCTGCATTTTGTGTTTCTGGATTACATGAGACAATATAATATTAAAAAAGTTTAATGCTATTTCTTTTCTGTAGCAGTTACTGAAGACAGAGTATACAGCTGCTAATAGAATAGCTGATAGTGACATAGGATGTTTATTATGTGGTTTCTTTGGTTTTCGGGATGTTTTTGCTTGTTTTTTAAAAAGGAATATGACCCAAATTACTCTTACACATCAACTCTCTAGAACCTCTAAAGCCTAGACGAAAGAAAAGGTGGATAATTGGGAAAAACTTTAGTTTTAGACTTGGTGCTTTTGCTGATTACGAGGATATTATTTTTAATATTTAGAGATTGCATGTAAGGTTGTTACTGAAAGATTGTATTTAATTTTTATTTAAGAGCATCTAATGCAAGGCATGCTGCTCTTAAATGTATGAAATCATGTCTGTAGAGCCGTTCGTGTTTTAAGTTTCGTTGTACAAGTAACTGTGTGTTTTCTTTCAGATAATGGAGCTCTGTGGTGCAACAAGGCTTGGCTATTTTGGAAGAAGTCAGTTTTACATTGCTTTGAAACTTGTTGCTGTGGCCCAGTCTGGTCTCCCTCTAAGAGTGGAAAGCTTAAATACAGGTAAATCACAAGATCAAGGGGGAATTGATTTGCTAAACAGAATTCTTCTGTGTGGCTCACAGATTCTTGTAGGGTAACCTTATAAATTAGTGGGGTATGTCTTTGCAGAGGCAGTATATCCTATGTAATAAAGGAGGTGAAATACCTTTACTCTTACTGAATAAGTATTGTGTTCATCATGGGGTAAATGAACAATTGCTACTGACTATTGTGTAGATACCAGTTCATTCTATAGATTACTAATGTGAGAACTTGTGTTCTATATTCTCTGAATAAAGTTCTAATAGGACTAATGTGAATTGGAAGGAAAAGAAGGATGCAACGTTTGCAGGCTTTTGTAGTTGCTGAGTTTATGAAGCCTTGATTGCAGCAAATGAAAGGTCGTCTTTTCTAAAGTCACATTCCTTTGTACTTGACTGGACAGTTTTCTTTCATCTTAGCACAAATATGAAGATTAGTTGTTTAAGATTTTTCAAGTGAAAAACCTGACCTGTAAAAGATGTTTGAAGTCTGTTATCAGCCAAAACACCTGTTATCCTTCTTTCAAAGGTCAGGTGTGGTGTGGGTAGTGAATTAGGAACAGGAGAAAGACTCACTTTAGAAAGGTGGTTCAGAACAGCAGAAAGAGCTTTGATGTGAGGCTCTACTGTAGCCTTCTGAGTGACATAACTGTCACTAAGATGAAAAGAGACTTGGGAAGACGAAGTAGTGAGTTTTAAGCCATGGTAGCCCTTTGCAGCACAGTACACAACGCACGACTTAGAGATATCTTTGGAGCACAGCTCTGCATTAAGTGACTTCCCTAGTAGATGCTATGTCTGTAGAATACTTGTTATGATATAATTTATATATGCTAGTAATTAAAAGAAAGCTTAGGAGTCTTGTGTCTAAAGGATATAGATTAAACAGAGTAGTTAAGGAGACTGTGTTAAAAGTCATCTGATAGGACTGAAGTATTTGACAAAGCTATAAAAAAGAAAGGAATTATGTATACTTTCACAGTTATGTTTATTCTGGGCTCTTACAGTTATATACTGCTTTCAGAATTTTTTGTAGCTTTTTGGGAAAGTGCGTGGTTTCAGTCAACATTTTTCTAGTATTCAAGTTCCTTTCTGCTCGTAAGCCACTCTTTATAAACCTTTTCCTTAGTTTTCCAGATGAGTGTTTCCCAAATCTAAAACTGCAGCAAGTTGTAGCAGAATGACCTAGAATCAGAAAGTTGGAAAACGGACCTTTGACTTTTAGTATCTGGTAGAACTGGGACTTGATATAACATTTTTGGGATTTCTCATCAAATGCCCGTTGAAGAAGGCAAAGACTAAAATCTGTATGTGCAGCTTTTTCCAGGGTTTTTATGTGCTTGGATTTATTTTGGTGCAAGATACCTTAACTGGAATGAGCTTTCCTATTAAAAAAAAAAATCTGAACAAATTTGAAGGAAGGAATTGAAGGTACAGAATCAGTTCCAAAATATAAAATATGTTGCCGTAAAATTATCAGCCATTCCATTTTATAATGGAATACATTTCCTTGATTCATGACAATACTAGAAATAGTAATGGTTTCTAGACTTCTAGGAATAAGTTTCTGTAACTGGTTCCAAACCTACTAAATACAGCAAGTACGATTGACAATGTTTATTTTTACCCTAACTGTTTATAGCTTTGGTTGCCCGTTGCCTTGGTTGCAGTGGTTCTAGTCCTGTCTACGAAGTTCCTGCTCCTAGGACAATTCAAGTGTTGTAACAGCTACTAAACAGCTAAAATACAGCAGGCTGAAGGCTCATAAAATGCTTCTGAGCTTGGGTTGCCTTCCTTTGAATTTCAGCAGCCTGGCCAGCTGGGTTCTGCCCACGGTCCAGCTCCAACAGGTCTTGAAGAGGAACTGTTAGAGCAATCCCAAACTAAACCATATATTCTTTCTCTCTTGAAAGTAAACATTTAAAATTAGTTAAAACTTATACTTTAGGACATCTGCTTTTTAGCTCTGCATTCTATACTGTTTTATTCAATTATTGTCTTAATGTTTTTCACTCTTTCATCTTGGCATTTTCTCTCCTTTTCTTGTTTCTTTTGCTCTTTGGTTCACTGGAGACTACAGTCAAATTTTGAGTACTAAGTCCATTGAACATAAGTGTCATCCAGTTGATTCTTAGTTAACTAAGTGCTTTTTTGATTACTCAGATGTACAGTGTAGTAAAAATACTGGGTTTAGTTATTATACTACAAGCCTCTAAATATGTTGTTCCTTTGCTATCCCAGGAAAATTTTCCTTCTGGGAAGCTAAAAATTGAGAAATTAATGAGCAGTGTCTATTTCAAAGTCATGAATACAGTTTTTGGTAGAAGAAAATGTTAACAAGGATGTGGGCATAAAAAGTACAGAGAACTTTAGAATGTATTCAATAACAGGATTCAATTCTGTTGTAACAGCTGTTTATAATTGAGTGATTTTTGAATGGTGACAAATTTTGTAGTGTGAAAATGAATTTTTTCTGTTGTCATGGGGTGAAAAGAGAGGAGAGAGGTAAAAATGGCAGATCTCAATTGACCATGTAGAAACTTAGTACAGCAAAACAAACCTGTATTTATCTAGTCTTTTTTTCAAAGACAGCAGAATATTTTGTGTTCCTTCTGAGCCCTCTATACTTTTTTTCTGAAATAGTGTTAGCTGTCTCATGCCAAAGCCTCCTGTTGGAACAACCAATTGCATAGACTTTCTCTGTGTCAGGTGGATGTTCTAGTGTGTCTGTGTTAGCCCATTTTGCAAGCATACAAATTTTCACTTGTATGCAAT
This sequence comes from Antrostomus carolinensis, assembly GCF_000700745.2. NCBI lineage: Eukaryota > Metazoa > Chordata > Aves > Caprimulgiformes > Caprimulgidae > Antrostomus > Antrostomus carolinensis. The sequence goes on along the minus strand of NW_010318327.1, from coordinate 1,738 downwards.
GACTTTCTCACTTTTTGGCTGGTTGTAGTCCACTGTTTAGTTATGTGACTAACTTTCCTAGTGCAATGTGCGGCACAGTGCTAATGTGAAAATGAGCACTGAGGAATCAGGGAGGCGTCAGGAATTGCCTTGGCAGTGTTTCCATATGGTGGGTAACCACAAATTTAGCAAAGAGGCTTTGTTGCGTGCTCCTTCCCTCTGATGAAAACAGTTTGGCACATTGAGTTGTGCTTAGTGAGAGACTTAAATCAAGAATTTTTGTTCTTACTGGAGCATTATTCTTTAGTACTCAATGGATACATAAAAGTGTCTATAGTTGTTGAATACTACGGATTCAAGTGACAGTCCTTAAATACAAATCAGTTTAATGTTTATGTAATAAACATAAAACATAAATGTAAAAATATTTTAGTTAATAAACTGTAGTCAATTTCATCTCATATTTTAATACAGTTGTTAGTACCACTGACTCATTTTCAGTAACAAAAGTAATTGATGTAAGCAGTCAACAAGATAAATTAAATTTGAGCAATGCTTGTAAATGTCTTTTGTGTTGGAAAAATAATTTCAAAGTAAACTGTACAGCAAATTTGCAATTTATTTTTATTCACAGTGGACCACTAAGAAAGTTGTGGTGGGATTCAGAAAAATGGTAGAAATCTTGCAGAGAAAAATTGAAGGCTTACATAGCCTCATTTTTATATTGGACTACTCTGAACCATGGTACATAAAGCTAAGGACTTCCTAGCATTTTGTTGTAACTTTGCTTTATAGGTTTTTGTAACAAAGTGAGGTGATATTGAAATATTCCCAGTTCTATCCCAGTAAAACAGCTAATTTAGCTTCTATTCTAGAAAAGTGTACACAGATGTGTTTCAGCAGTAGTTGCAGCTTTTGCAGTAAGACTAGACTATATTATCTGTTGCAAACATAAACATGACATCAGCTCACCAAAAGATGATGCTGAATATACTGTAATATTTTAGCATTTGTTTTGCTGATGAACCATTCTGTATGAAGACTCTCCAATTTTATTTATGTGCGAGAAATGGTACATAAATTTTGAAAGTCACACTTCAATAATTAAATGTTGGCAAAATTAAGGAAAAAATGAGCTAAATCCAGATTATCTGATTGCTACTGCATTTAATGCAGACTCGTAGTGCAGAACTGTTATGAAGCTATGTGGAGTCCTCTTTGTATACCAAAACTAGAACTTGGGTAGCAGAATTTTGAAGTATGATGCAGAAAGGGTATTTGCTTTCTTGCACCCGACAGATGTTGGCTTGACTGAAGCAGCAGTCTCAGTGTTTAAGTAATTGAGACACGTATGAAATCTTAGCTACAAAATAGAACTGCATTTTTATGTTTAAGCATCATACTTCTGTATAGTAAATGGCCTGCTCTCTTTTTTAACAGTAAAGGATCTCCCTCTTCCCAGATTTGTTGTGTCAAAGAATGAACAAGAATCGAGACACGCAGCGTTGTATTCTTCAGATGCTGATAACCCAGCTTCATATTCAGGTGTGATTCCTCCACCACCTGGCAGGATACAAGTCAAAAAAGGCTCTGTGAGCCATGATGCAGTTCAGCAACGTACATCAACTGATCAACAGGTAAATTAATTTAAAAGATTAAACTAGACTCTCAACCACCGCTTTGCTGCATAAGTGTCACTTTGATAGGGCTTCTAAGCTTTGTTACTTTTAATATTGTTTCTTTATTTAAAAAAAAAAAA
>NW_010318326.1:0-477 GCF_000700745.2 Antrostomus carolinensis | reverse complement strand
CTGCCTTGCCCCAGGATTTCCTTCCCAGAGTCTCTAGAGAGGCAACCATGGATACTACGAATGCTAAAGAAACTTGTCAACAGACCCTCTTGGCTGGATTTTGCAAAAGAAAAAAGTAGCACATTTTTCATGGAACACTTCTACTTATAATTGTGAATTTGTTTTAACTACCTTTTTCCCCTTGAGAACAAAAACACCTGATGTGATTTGTTTATGTTAAAAGATGTCTGGGAAATTTGTGAAACCTTTGAATGTGTATGCACTTTTAAGTCAAAGAAGATGGAATATTGCTAGTACGTAACTTTCTCAGAAGACTGTTTGGAAGTTCTAATTTCATAAAGCCATGCTGTATTCTTGTAGTACGTAAAATATATCCACAGAGTATTTCAAAGTTTTGTTTAAAAAAAAAAAAAAGAGCTGGGAAATACATTTTATGAGGATTGCTTTTCTTAGACAAAGGAAAAATTGCTTAGTTCA
>NW_010318325.1:58909-62423 GCF_000700745.2 Antrostomus carolinensis | reverse complement strand
CCTCTAGCCAGGGTCAACCCACCACACCTAGTCAGAGCTATGCAGTCCAGTCATATTGCTAGTGGCTTCTGGTTGTTGTGGAGACTTTTTTTTTTTTTCTTCACTAAATATAGAATGTGAAAAGCAGTAATGCTATCAGTAACAGCAGGATAAGCCTAACTAACCTTAGATTAAGTAAAAACACAAACACAGGAGAGCATCAACATGTTTTCATTCTGAGCTAAAATAGTCTTTGCTGTACTTTGTATAACAGACCTTTGAAATTGTATTTAACACAACCAAATGAGTAGATTTTTTCAAGAAATGGTTTGTGATTTTTGACCTCTGTATTTTGGCTCCCATGCTACCAGTTTACTTGAGTAGCTTGTCATCTACCTACCCTCTAGATTGTGTGCCAGTTCTTTACTGCAGCCGTTTTAAAACAGCTTAAGAATGAGCAATAAGGTCAGGATCTATCAAAAGCCTAAGGGTAAGATTTTTGCAAGTGGTGGTTGCCTTACAGCACGGCACAGATCATCAGGGTGCACCTTTTGTGTATTTACACACAGACTTAAACATTTATATAAAGAGACAAAAGCTAGAGAAAAAATTTTTCTTAATAATGTACAGTTTGACTAACTTCTGAGCTATGTTTTGATATTTCAGCCAAATGCTAAATAGTTACATGTAGCATGAAACTTTGATCTGGTTTCTGTTTGCAGTTAACTTTCAGTTTGTTCTTGAAATGAAGCAGGGTGTGAGGGGATCCTGGGGACAGGAATGTGGTGGGGTATTTGTGCCTTCAAAAACTAATGGTGTATATAAAATAGACATTTACACTTCCAAAATTTTCCTGTTTTCACAATGCATCCAGTATTGCTATCCATCTGATAAACTACACTTGTGCAGTTTTGACAGTCTTAAAATCAATTTGTCCAATAATTCATTTCCTCCTGAGCAACTCTAAACAATTATACTCACTTTTCAATAATGGTGCATGTTCCAAAAATTGCTATGTAGAGCTACAAAATATCCAACATGAAATTTTCAAGCACTCACATTTAAAAAAAAGAAAAATTATGTATACATCATATTGTTGTAAGGCAATATGACTACGTGGAGCTGAGAAAGGTTTATGTTAGAATAACCTGCAAATGGCCAAGGATAGAGGTGAATATTTCTCACACTGGGATTTTATTTTCACATTATTGAAACTAATTAAAAGTTCACATTTACCTCATGTTATAGTCTTTTGGTATATCAATTACCATTGATATTTTCTATTGCCTGGATATTTTTGGGTGTTTCAAATACTGCTGTTCAGTAGAGAACAATGAATAAGTTTATTTTAGCAATAAATATCATCATAACAGTTTTTGATCTTGGTAAACTATACATATTGATTTGAAAAAAAGCATGGTGTTAAAAAAATCAAAACCTTCAATAAGATTGCAAAACTACTTAAGATAAAACAGGGACACTTTTAATTTTAAATTGTTCAATTTTTTTTTCTTCTGTGGAGGTGTACCTAGCGAGGCACAGGACAGGTAAAGGAAAAAAGGCAATTGCAAAACTGTCTGAGTGGCAGAGGGAACATGCAGATCCTTGTTTGAAATCCCCAACCTTGAACAGAACAGTCCTACCAGAAAAGCTTCCAAACTGATTGCCTTTGTGTTTGACCTGCAGTGCTAGCTTAGCAGCTATTTCAGCTCTCACCAGATGCTACTTCCAGCAATGTTTATGTTTTTCAGCTGCTGAAAGCATGTCCGTTGGTATGTGCCAAGCTGACTCTCATTTTTTCTATAAATAACTGAATTGCTGTAGGCATCACCCCTATTGTTGTGCTTTTAGTGTACTCCGTAACTAGCACCAGCATTTACACACCATAAATATCTATGCTTTGACTGTATTATGAATAATCAGTATTTCATTATCAGTTTTTTATCATATGTTAAGACATTTAAAAGTAGCTTTCTCTCTGTTTCAAGTAATGGTAATTTAATATTTCAAGTAAGCACATTAGCTAACATGCCTACAGTTATGAAGTATTTATATCATGGTAAAAGTATAGGAATAATGGAATAGCACAAACTCATGATTTGCAAATATTGTATTAAACAGTATTTTGGCTCAAGGATTTTGCTTTTCCTGAGTCAAGTAAAGTGTTGACCACTTCTTTATTTCTTCATTTGCTTTGTCTGAGATTCTTATTAACTGTTAAATGTCAGACAGGACATTTATGACAAGTAATAAAAAGAAGTTAAGAATTTTAATTTAATTGGAAAACCTCTAAGTAAATTGGCTACATGTAGCTTACTGCCTTGGCAATCCCTTAATGGACCAAGACAAAATGAAGCATTGCTTTGTGATCTGCTCAGTGTTCCAAAACTTTTGGATAAGGTTTAAAGTGTGCTATTTCACAGCTGCCTGCAGGGAAAAGAAGCAGTTTGCAGATACCCTGAAAGTAAGGCAGTCTGGAGTCCTCTAGATTATACAAGGAAATACAAGGAAACACTGACATGAAAACAAACACACAACAAAAACAAACAAACAAACAAACCCCATACAAACATTTTCAGAGGGTTTGTGCTGGGATATAAGATAATACTTTGAGATACTTCAGCACACCACAGTAACATATATAATAATATCAAGTTTTTTGTTTCAAGTGTGTTCAATTTTTTCCAGTTACTTTATCTTTTTCTTTGTCATATAGATATTTTGATGCAAACAGAACCTTTCTTCCTAAACAACCTTTTTTTTCTGTCTACTTACTTTGTAAGATGCAGGGCTAGGGTGAGATGTTGCTGTAGGAAAGAAATCTCTATAGACCTGAGAAAGCTTTGCAGCAAATAGTTAATTTGCTCCTGTTAGTGTTACCTACCCTGAAATATTTGATCAAGGATTTATGTGATTAAATTGGCATCCTCCACTTCTTTTCGCAGTCTGAATCTCTTCATCTAATGTTTATTGTCCATAATTAGCTGTTCATTGATGTTAATTAGGCAGACATTTCTTACGTACTAGGTTTTTTTCTTGCTCTGTAAACTATGTGAGCAGGAAAATTAATTTCAGGCCCCCAAAAGTGGGGATGGATGAGTAAGCGTTTGCTGTCAGTGTGAATTTCTGGGGTTTATTGAAACATATTCCTGAATATTTTCTTTTCAGACTTCACACATAATTTTTGTGGGTTCTGGATATATAGTAGGTACTTAAAGTTGAGCTTGCCTTAATTAATAGGATGATGAAAACAGAGTATGAAATATGTAGCAGAGACAATTACAGAAGATCAGTAAAGAAACATAAGAGGAAAGTAAGCAAGTGAGGTCAGTGTGAGATCAGTGCCACACTGTTTGGCAGCATTTTCAGGACACCTGCACAGTGAACATTGTTTGTCTGGGACTAAAATCCTACTCAGATACAGGAACACTCCCTGAGCTCTGGAGGAAGGTGAAGATGCACGAATCAGTGACATACTGTAATTGAGAAATGAAGTGAGACTGCCTGGTTTAGATGAGAGCATTAGGGTGAAGTG
>NW_010318325.1:16145-58889 GCF_000700745.2 Antrostomus carolinensis | reverse complement strand
AAAGCTTTATATCATAACAGAATGGGTAGAAAAGGAGATAAAACAATACTATGCTTTGTGTCAACAAGAAACATGAAATGTGCAGGGAAATACATGGAATTATAAAAAAGAATGAATGAGTTTTCTCACCAGCATGCTAGTCTTTGCCTAAATTCCGTTGTTTACTGCTTGTTGTAAGACTTAGGATATATTGTCTTTCTTATGCTTTTCTTACATGCTTTATTTGGACATATGGTGACTTACTGAAATCTCAGTCCTTCAAACATTTAGTGCTTTGCATCACGATGATGATGTCTACAGTGGGAATGCTGGCTTGAACAGTAAGAGATTTCTAGACTGTGTCCATGCACTTTAAAAAGTTCATGCATCACATTACAATTAAATAACAATCCAGTACTAGAATGACTGTGTGCCGAGAAATAGTGCTGTCATGGTCACTATGTAGTCTGAACAATTTTTTTATTTTATGAATGATAAGATGCATCAAGTTACAGATGTCTCTGGGTACTCATCATAGACAATTAGACCTGGGAGTGGTCTCAAGAGATCTTCCTGTTCATTCTTATATCCCAAGATCAATTAAACCAAATTTGTTCCTGAATAATATTTGCCTAACTTTAAGCTCTGTTTAAAAGACACCCCCCCCAAAAAAAAAACAACTTAACTAATTCTATTAACTTATTAAAAAAATATAAATCATTAAATATATAATGAGGGGACAAGGCAAATTATCTGACATGGTTTTTTAATAACAAACTAACCTAAAAAGTGTCCTTTCCTCTTTTTTCCCCTTCTTCTTCCCCTGCAGTTTTGAAAGTCAAATTTCACATATTGTGCTTTTGTATATATGTTGTCTAGCAATGTTCTGATATCCTCCATCTAATTTTCGTTCATTACACCAATTATTCTGAAATATTCAGCATATCATTTTAAGTAAAGTTTTATTACTTTTCAGATTTCTTGGTATTCCATTATTTTTCTTAAGCTGAATTTTCAAATGGGACTTGATGTATATTATGTTTTCTTCAAATCTCCATGAAGCCATTTAGATTTTGATAATTTAAATATCCAGTTTAATATAATTTTGTGACAATCTGAGAGCAAAATGCATGGATAAAAATATGGCCATCCTTATTCTATAAGTGGAGCAGGAAGCACCACCCCAAATCAACATTAAATAGCTTAATATTAAAGCCTTGTTTCCACATGTCCCTGTCACTCTTTAACTGTTCTCACTGAATTTATAAATGAAAGCTGTCTGTCTGAGTCTGAATGGACTTTAAAAAAACGTCAGCAAGAATACTATACATGTCCAGAATGAGACAGGGAGAAAATATATTGCTTTGCTCAACTAAAAGATGATCTGCCATCCTTAAATATTCCTAGAAGTAGGTAGGAGGAAGAGTAGCTGCTTCTGATTCAAGAATAATACCCTGATATACCAGGGTATTATTCTTGAATATTTAATATGAAACTCTGAAAATTAAATCCACTTTAAAACCTTCCAGTAAATTTGGTTTTCTCAGATTTCATTTTTGCAGCAAAGTTTGTAGAAGTTTTATTCACAGTGGGTATGATCCAGCCTTGGAGTCAAACAGGACTTGACTTTTCCTGCAACTTTTCATTGTCTAGGTTTTGCCAAGAGAGAGTTAGAGCACATGAGCAGGGAAACTCTCCCTCCCCTGTCCTCTGTAGCCCCTAAGCAGAGTGGATGAAACAGCTGAGTTTTCCTACTCTTCAGCTGTCAGTATCTGAAACCCAGTGTGGAAGTTTTGGATCCTTTTCCAGAACTGGTTCACAAAGAAGTTTACAGCAGTTGGACCCATGTAATGAGTCCCAACACTTGTAAGGAAGTATATGGTTTTAAAGAAGATGGCATAGGTGATATGATAATAGGAGAATTTAAGGGGATTTTGTTGAAAAGAGGAAAAAAAAAAAAAAGAAAACACATTCTGGGTCAAAGCAGAAGGCTGATGTATCCCAGTATCCTGTGACAGGTAACTACCTACAGGGATGCTTAGGCAAGAGCAGGACAGGAGAATGCAATGATGCTCATCTAGGAAACTCCAATTCTCCAGCAGTTTGTGGCTCGGTGACTCTGTAGAAAGAAAACTGTTTTGATCCCCTGTCTCATTTCTTTCAGCAGTTGAATAGGATTCAGTGAATGAGGCAGGGTGTTGCAGGAAGGGAAAAAAAAATGTCCTCATGGTTAGTGACCTGGAGAATTGGTTTTCTTCGTGCTCCTGACACACAGTAATGCCATGCTGGTTCCTAAACCCACACTTGATAAGGGGTTTACCTTAGCTATGTATATTCTGGACATCTGACTCAGGATTGTAATATATACCAGTGCTGAGACCTCACTGCTGCAACTGAAGTAAATTGCTGTGCCTTGGATATATAAAGTACAATATACCACTAAATCAGATTTTAGATTTCTGGAATTGCATCTGCTATCTTTAGAATAGGAATAACAATATGCACTTATCTCAGATAGCTGTTATGAATGTGTTGTCAAGGACCTAAATACGGCATTGATGAGTGTCACAGAAAGGCTCTGAAGAAATTAATCATTTAGCCTACGAGTTTGAATAGTGTACGATAAACTAGGCATGACACGAGGCAGTAAACAGTGGGGATAAAAACATAATATTGAATAAGCATAACCAAGTGATTTATTCCCATCTTGTACACTGATTGAGGGCATTTTTTCTGCAGAAATATTAATTTGGGGTTTTATCACAAGGAGACTATGAAATGAATTGGGTATATGAAAGTAGCCCATCTGAATCGTGATGTTTCCTAATTTTGTGATGTGCCTAATTCTGAAACTTTAGTAATTTGTGCAGTTTATTTCTAGAAGACTAATACCATTGGTTCATCTGACCTTGTGGAGCATGTAATAATTTTATATGCTTTTAAATATGTCTATTGCTTATTATTTGAGCAGTTACTTTTATCGCATATAGAAGCAAATCTTTTAAAACTTTAGAGAACAATTTTATTGGATGATGATATGGGCATGCAAGTCCTATAAGACTGTGCTAGGCAGTATAGCAGCTTTGACATCATCACCAGCACTAGATTTTCTTCTCAGTTATGGAAAAAAACCCAACTAAAATTAGAATTTACTGGTATTGTCAGTAAAGCAGCATTTTATTGAGTGGGTCTGTTGGCTTCTTCACACAAGGAGAAGTGTGAATTTCCCAATAGCCTAGTGATTTGGAAGGTGCTAGATTTATTCTTATCATCATGTTAGACTTAGTCTGCATCCTGCAGTCAGGCCCCAGGTAAGATGTGAGCTTTCTATGGGAAAGTCAGGAGGCTGATGAGTTTCAGGAGCTTATTTGCCAAAACACTCTACTCTGGTGAATGGGCACCTAGAGCTGCAGTATTTATTTTTGTGATGTCAAAAAAACCCCCAAAAACCCCACAACCAAAGACCCAAGAAAATAAGAAAAGAAATAAAATTGATGTTGAAGTCCCCAGAAGGTACTAGCAGTGTGGAAGCCTGCAAGGGTTGCACACTTGGGGATTCTATGCCTTTCTACCATTTTGAAACCATATTCAGTGAGATGTTGGTCTTTTTCACAATAACAACAGATATGTTCAGAAAACAGTACAGAAATTATGTATTAACTATCTAGAAGTTTCTACAAAGTTGTAGACATTTCATTTGGGTCATGTGTACAGCAAGCACATAAGTTTATTTTCAAACTGTTAGCTTACATTTTTTACTAACACAATAACCAAGAACCCCTAGTGAGTATACAGGATCATGTGTGTTTGAAGGCATCATCAGCTCCTTGGAGTCACAATAATGTTGATAAACTTAAAGAAGCTCTTACTAATCCTTCTAAAATGAAGAGTAAAGATTAGCAGAAAGGAAATAATTTCATCACTTTATTTGAAAGACTGTACTTTTAATAATGGTGTTTTCTCTATTGTCTTGTTACTGATGTGTGCATTCAGTGTGATATTACATTTTATAGAAATGTTATTGAGGCCTGGTTCAAAACCCAATGACATGAACAACAATTTTTATGTTAACCTCACTTGGCTTTGGTCTTTGAGTATTCTTGAAAATTATATGAAACTCAAAAAAGCATCCAGCCATAGTTTCCTCTTAAATCCTTTTGAACCTTTCTAAGTGAAAGTGCATCATCTCCAAAGTTGTCTTTCCAGAGCTCAAAGTGTGAACAGCTTCAATCATTATGGCCCAAGTAAAGCCGATGCATGTTTGTCTCCTTAACAAGTTAATGAGGATTTAAACTGTTTTTTTGCTGACCATGAAAATCACATAATGATAATGACACTATGATCTTGGCCTAAAAAAATGCTATTGCTGTTGCATTTCTGCATTCAAATGTGTGCAGTGAATATGTTGGGCAACCTGTAAAAAAATATTATTGTTAAATTTCAATTAGGTAGCTCAATCTTTTGTTACTTTGCTTGTAATCTAATTCACAGTTTAATCACTGTTATAAGGACTGAGATTTTTATAGGCATTTAACAGAATGCTGTTGTGAGTTTAGTTTTGAAAAATTTGAATCTACATGGAATCATAATTGTAAACAAATTTTGTAGCTTAATACTGACACACACCTGCACATGCATACACATAATTTATAGTTTATAGTGCGCATTAACCTAGCCTGCTTATGTGCCCCCCCTCCTTCCTGTATAGACTGATACTGTTGCCTTGTTAGTATATTCCAGAGTTCAAATGAAATGATTCAGACATCTGCCAGTAATTGCAAATCATTCTTCCTCTCCATAATGTGGAGTACCAAGAATAAATATATTTTTCCTTTTTGGTAGTAAACATATCATGTGGCTCTAGTTAGAAGACTGTGCTCTTTGGATTTTATGACCAATATAATCTCTCTCTATTGATTAAGTACTGTAATATTGTTGGAATATCTGAAAAGGCACTCAGCCAGTACCACAGAACTGTATTCAGTTTGTATCGCGTTTGTCTCAAAGAAATTCTACAGCACTCTGCAATGTGCTGAAATCCTTGGAGTTGCTTTATAATTGTAGTAAACCCTTTCCACTGTCAAGGAACCTCTATACAGCAATTTCGGTGACTGCTGCAGAGAAATCTGCTGTGCGTTACTGAATGCTGCAATGGTAGTAAATAATTTAAAGTAGTTAAACTAGAAAGTGTTCTCTTTACAAAATACTAGTGTAGAAAATATTATTTTGTTATACAGTAAAATTTCAGTAGGAAAGCCTCACTTCAGCAATTAGTATCCTTTTCTTTGGAAGAAAGAAAAGATAGAGTTACTAGTTTGTCATAAATTAGTATGACTAATTTATGACATCAAAACTAGTAACTCTAGTTACTATAAAAAAAAAAGAGTTTGTATCATCCATCTGAAGTTCTTCCTATCCAGAAATTATCCACAAGAGTGGAATAACTTAAACATTTTAAAATAAAATTCCTGAAGACAAAACCTCTTGGAACATAGCAATTATAAAAATAATATTAGAATATTGGCAAATATATGTCAGCACACATTGCATGCCAACTGCATCCCCCTGAGCAGGAAAGGCTTCCCTGTGGACAAATAAATGCCTTGCTAACAAATAGGCAGGGAGTACAGCACTTGTTGGCTTTGAAAGAAAATTATTTTATAAATAAGCACAGAACATCTGGAGTCTTTGAGCAGAACATCTTCCTGTAGTAAGGTTCTTGGACCTAGTCAGTGATTTCTTTGTTTCCTTTACTTCCTTGGCTTTATTTCCCCCTAGACACCACTTAATTCACACTCCCATTGGAAAAATATGGGATAATTAATGAAAGAGGATTTTTTTCTTCTTTTCCTCCTTTTTCAACTATCCTGTAGAGTTTCCTTTTTATGGGAAAGAACAATTTCTCAAGATAGACAAAGACTATCTTCAGTTTTGTTAATATCTGTATAAATCTGCGCAAGCTCTAAAGGTGTCACTTGTGTTACAGTGATGAAAGCAAATATGGTGTTGGGGACACACATGACAAAGGCTGGCAAAAAAAATAGCACAGTGTCTGTGGTTGAAAAGATTACCTAGGTGGGCTGTGTGGTGTGAACAGGGTGAGTACTGACAAAACCAGCAGGTTTTTGCAGAACCCCGGGTAGTTTGCAGAACAGCTCAGGGTTTGCTTCACCTGGAGGTGAAAGGCAGATTCAGTTCCCTTTTCTGCCAGAGTATTCAAGTTTCAGCAGCAACCTCAGAGGAGAATCTGAATATAGACTATTCCTTTAGAATATGCAGTGATTCACATCAAGTATCTTTCAGTGTCTACTGTTTGTATTGTTCTCTGTTGTACAAAATACTTAAATATTTAATAAAGCAGAGACTGGGACCATATACAGTAGCTACTAAAGTCAGTCATTTTTACTTTCATTTCTTAAATTGTGATTTACATTCATTTGAACTGCTTTTGCTTTTTTTAACAGTCAGAAATATTTCACTTAGTCTGGATTTTTTTTTTTTTTGTGGGAGGAAAAATCATTTTCTGAATGCTTTTCAGTTTGAGTGATCACCAGATCTAAAAGATTTCTACAGTCTTTCAAAATCTTTGAAGTCTGTATATATGCATATAAACTTGCGAATATTATTATAAGCATTTCATTTCAAGTGTCATCTAAATAATCTCCAGTTATCTTTATTTACTTCATACATCTAATGTCTAGTTATAAGTTTGCCTAACATACAAAAGTGTAGAATATCTATAGTAAGTCTTAGGAAACTATTGGAAAAAATAGACACTTTTCACTAAAGAAAACACTTTAGCAGTACCTGGAAGTTATTTATCTGGATTCAACCCTTTGCCTCTTACTTTGATTTCATTTTCTCAAGAAATACTGTCTCCTGAATACATTTTGGGATCCTGCATTGTAAAATAGACTAGTGCTCCTAAACAATATTTAAAATGACATTTTTATTATTTTATTATGTTGCTGAATTGCTATTAATGCAATAATGTTTTGCAGTTTACTATGCAAAAAGTGCACCTTGGCAGTTGAGTTTACATGAATATTTCATCCAGAAAAGGCCATGAGTTTGTAATTATAAATAGACCCGTTCAACAGAAAGAGATGGATGATTCTACAGCTACTAATTTTCCAAGGAAATGATATCTAGTTGAAGATCGAAAGCAAAGACTTCCAACTGCAGAGGGACATCTGCAGATCACTTTACAAAGTGTTATAGAGATCTAGCTACTTTTCATAGTGGATTACTTGGGGTTGGTTATGATGCTTAAATTTTGGTGTCTTGGTTTCTTCAGCTGTGTTTTTGCAAAAGTACTGGCTCATCAAGCAGGTAATGCCAGGTCTGCCTTTCTCCCTCCTCAACCTTGACCTCTTTCAGCAGCCAGTAGCTTACTCTGTTTTAATTATTTAATGCTAATCTCCATATGGACTTGTATATTCAAGAATAGGGGAATCTAGATGAAATATGACATGAAAATGAGCTTAAACTGTAACTTTCAAAATTAACCTGTATTATGAATGACACAAACACATCATACATATCATCATCATGCAAAAATGTCTGACCTGTCAACATCTCGGGCAGCTATGGAATTGGAATTAGTGTGGTGGAGCTCCTGAACTAAGCTCCTATTCCTTTTTAGACCCCAAAAATGTATCTGTGTGGTATTGCACTGCTGCACATTGATCTGGAAACATGGACAGGTTTAGGCCAAGTTAACTCAATGCATCTTAGTGGTGTATTCTATGATATAGACATGCCAACAGATAAAGGAGCAGAGGGAACAGAAGCAATAGCAAATTGTAAATACATCAACTTTACTCCTGCTCACATAAACAAAATATAATACTTGTAGTTATACAGGAAAAATTTTCCTGATTGTTATTGTTTTTTTAAAGTGAAGAAAAATTAAATTTGTCAAATAACTGTGGATACTTAAATGCTATATAAGAATAAAAGTGATAAGAAACATGAGTGTTCAGATAGAAATCCTACTGCTACCACTAGAGTAGATATTGCATCACACATGACATGCTCAATATAACTATTGTGTAAATTCTCTGAAATCACAATAGTGCATTAAGAAGGCAACTCTTACAGTTAAACATCCCACCTTACTTTGGTGCATTTAAAAATATTCCTAACATTATTTGTGTCCAGTTCTGCTCAGTGGTCAGCATTGCTCCTCTACACATGGAAATAATAAACCCTACAGCTAAAAAAATGTATTTACATACATGACTAATTCCATTGTAATCTGTTATTTTAATGTTTTTAGTGTTGTTTTACTCTGCTAGTATGTTGAAAGCACCTTTAGTGGCAGATCTTCCAAACACACACTCAAGTGACTTCACTGACGTGAGTTCAGCCCACTGCAGTCAGTGCTACACATCAGCAAGATCAGCGCTGATGCCTTTGGCACCTAAGACTGTCCCTAAAGTATCTGGTAAAAGAAGTTTGTGTATGTAAGATATACTGAAAGAGTGAAGCAGCATGAGCGTGCCACTGTGATTACTGATTGGGGAAAATTATTTTTCCAAGTCAATTTTATCTGACAGCTGTGATATTAATTGCTATGGGTTCATACAATAAGAGATAGAGAAGCCGTACTTGGTGTTATCTGGTACTACTCTATGTTTGCCCTAAACTACCCAGCTCTGTTAAAGCCCCAAATTTTGCCCTTGGTTGTACCAGTGCAATTCCCCAGAAGTTAATAGAGCTGTCTTGCATTATCAAAGAAGTTTCTCTATGTCCATATGTGACCACAGAGAAATGAACAACTGTGGCACATATGTGTTTACATGATTTCACATATGCATTTTGAAATATAAAACATTAAAAAAAAAACCCTTAAAGATGTGTATTATGGAGAAAGCACCTGGAAAGGAAATGGAGGGAATATACCATATATATTTAACAGCTATATAAATAAGGAGTAAGAGGTAAGAGTTGAATTCTCTGCTGAAAGAACTAAACAGTGTAGAGAGGTTAGAGGCTAATCTTTCCTTCCTCGAAGTTAATGGCAAGGCATCCATTAACTTTAATAGCAGCTAGGTTAGCCTCAAAAGTACTTAACTATAGCAGGATAAAAGAACAAAATTAGAAGAAAATACAGTGTAGAAAGATATTGACAGTGTAAATACATTGGTAAAAAATGAAGGGGGAAAAGAATATAAAGTATTTTAAATTGTCATTCCTGATTTTGAAATGGAAGAGAAGAGAAGGAAAGAAAAGAAAGAAGAGCAGGGAGGTTGAGGTTTATGCTAAAAGATGATACATGACGGAATTAAATTCAACAGTCTCAGGTTAATATCTACTAGAAAATTTCTTTACAAATGCCTCTATGGTAGATTTATATTAAAGTCCAAGGGAAAATTAGTGGACCTACCCCAAGAACTAAAATATAAAACTTAATTTAAAAGATAAAGATAATAATTTAAAAACCCAAAACATACACATAAAAAACCCCAAACCAAGGACACAAGAATCAACAAATTTGCAGCTAAGATTTTATTCTGAATTACTATGTGGTTTTTAGAAAATAACATAACCTCTACCTGTCTTGGATCCCTAACAATATTTATCCATTTCATACATTAAATATTAATGTTGTTCAGTGGTTTGAAAAGCTAGAAGAATACTTGTTTATTGTTTGATCATATTCCCAAACCTAGAAGCAAGTTGGACTCTTCAATGTTTTTCCTACAGCTAAAGAGAGTGTGCTGCTATAATGTGAAGTGGAAGAAAACAGCATTGTTTTATTCAATTAACTGTTCCCTTTTAGTAGTTTTTTTTAATTCGTGTGACTTAATGATACAAAATAAAACCACAGAAAATTATTTTGCTATTTTCTATTCCAAATAAAAATTTTTGTTCTTTGAGTGAACATCTCAGTAAATGTGTCAGTATCTATGAATATTCTGGAGAGACCTTCTAGCAGAGCTTCAGTACCTGAAGTGGCCTAAGGAAAGGCTGGGGAGGGATGTTTTGCAAGGGCAGGGAGTGATAGAACAAGGGGTAATGGCTTTAAACTGGAAGAGAGGAGATTGAGATGAGACATGAGGAAGAAATTCTTTCCTGTGAGGCTGGTCAGACACTGGCACAGGCTGGCCAGAGAAGCTGTGGCTTCCCTCTCCCTGGAAGTGTTTAAGACCAGGTTGGATGAGGCTTTGAGCAACCTGATCTAGTGGAAGGTGTCCCTGCTGATGGCAGGGGGGTTGGAACTAAACAATCTTTGAGTCCCCTTCCAACTCAAACCATTCTATGATTCTATATCTATTCATTTCTCTCTTATATTGTCTCTTGCATATTGCCACTTGTTAATATTTCTTGAATATTTTCCCCTACATCCTTTCTGTTGCAATTCCATTTATGCCAAATGTTTGAATTCAAAGGCAGAGAGACTTTGCATCCTGTCCCTTTCTCTTGCTTTCTGCATTATTTCTCAACATATGTATGGGCAGATTTTCTTTATCCATAATGAATGTACACTTGATTTAATCTTCTTAGAGTGTCTGTGCTTTCATAAATATGCCTTTTTGTAAATGAAGGGTTTTTTCTTAGATATTTGACTTTTAATTTGCTCAGAAATGTATTGTGAAAGCAGCCTTTCACAAAAGCCGTTGGAAAGTTTCTTTTTTCCTGATTCTAAACATTCTTCTCCAAGAAATATTAGCATTAATACAACTGGAAAAGTCATGTCTTAATTTTGACAGACTGACTGCTTGAAGAAAACAAAAGTCAGTTATCTTAAAAACATCTAATATCCAAAACAAACTTCCAGTACAGGTCAGGAGTTCTCAGATTACTCATTTTTATTTCATTAAAGAGTAGAAAACTGTCAAGGCAAATTCAAAGAGATTCTGAAAATGGAAGGTCTGACTCCACTTTGATTTACATTTTACAAAGCAGAGGCTTGAAATTTGGCAGGAGGAGGGAAATCTTTGTGTCAGAAATGTGTGTTTTGCCATTTCTATGAAAATCCATCCATACTTGGTGAAATACCAAGCCTTTGAAAAGTTTCTGCACATGCTCAGAAGATATTTTTCTAGACGTGAAAAGGAAATATAGGGCTCAGAATCTTCCCTCTTCACTAGCGTGGACAACTTCTGCTGCCTTACAGATGTGGGCAGCTCCTGTTGCCATCGAGCCGTTGGACATACGTCACCTCACAGCTGTTGCTCAAAAAGTAAGAGAAAGATGGTTCTTACGTGCATTTCATAAGGTTGGTTTAGTGATTCTCTTCTCAGACCTAGGAATCTGTGGTGCTGAGAGACTTACGCACTTGCAAGGTAGAGGCAGGGAGAGAAGATGGTTCTTCATGTCACTCATAGCACACGTGCTTCAGTAGGCTGTGTTGACAGAGGGGCTGAAGTCCTTTTAGCCAGGAAAATTAAGGACATAATCTTGAAGCTTTCTTAGAGCTTTCTGGTGACTTTTCTGTGGTGAAGTCAGTGTGACCAAAAGGGACAAATTCTTCAACAGATTATAATACATTTTAAAAAATAATATCCACAACGGAAATGAGTTAAAGTACCACCTTTATAAGAAAAGTAGTAAAACACATCTTCCTTCAAAATACAATGTACTTTCCCTAAACAAATTTTATAAAACATTTATGTTGCTTTCTTTCTAATTCCCTTTTTGTTATTCTGGTGTCCAAAAGGCAAAAATGTGGTTAGGCTAGAAATCTGCGAGACTGAGTTCAGGTTCCCTACTATGACATTGGTTTTCTGTGGGAACTTGGACCAAATGGGTGTTATCCCTTCTGTGCTTTGGTTTACCATCTATGAAATAGAGTTAATAGTTTGTTACCTTGAGGACTACTGTGAGTTTAAATACATTAAATGTATTTATATTCTGACATAAAAGACACCAGACAGGTCTTTGGATAAAAACCAGAAATAATCAACCCTTTCATAAACACATGAAAGACCTTCTGTAATAAAACTCACATCATTTTTACAATCAACTTGTTTAAGTGCATATTTGAGTTCTACTATTAAAACAGTATAGAATATATCATGGCAAGGAACAATATTATCATTATACTACAGGGCTAAGATTGCTACTCAGCCTTTTCAAGAAATTTCTGCAGACGTTGAAGGAAAGAACCAAGTTGCTGGTGAATTATCACTGATGTCGGTATGAACACGTCAAGTCTTTTAGGGAAGTAGATACAGCTCCCTTCACTACAACAGCACAGGAAAGGGCTAGCCACAGACCCCACCTCTGATTCCTTTTCCAGGTAATTTGAAAGGAAATATCCAAGAGGAATAGTTCTTTCTTCAAACATAGTCAGATCTTATACTCCTTCTACTGCTAAAATGTGTCCAGCTACTAGTGCTGTGCTAATCAAAATCTGTGTCATCCAGGCAGCTCCTTAATCATCTAAAACATATTTAAGAAATTTATCTAAATTCAGATTTAATCAGCAGGCGACTTTATTAGCTAAGCAGTAGCTAATTAACAAATGCTTAAGAAAGCCAGCCAGAATGTCTGCTATGTCTGTACAGTGTGCTTTTATGTCAGGTTCGTGTGTCTGTTTCTCTGTCATTAAAGGAATAAAACATAACAAAGCCTGCACTCACTTTTAGTGATCATTCTGTAATATATAATTCTGTAGCAAAGCAGAAGTATATAATTTTCTAATAGTTGTCTGATAGTAGATCTTATTAGTGCGTATTTTAAGTTCGCTCAGCTTTGCTATTACACCTGTCGAGCAAAGAGAGTTTGTTGAGCACAGTTTCAGATTGCCATGTGAAATGTCAGCGCCTGGGAATGGGGAGACAGCAACTTGGTGGAAGGACCTCACATGTGTGATTCATAGAACTAATTATGAAGGTCTGCTAGAACTCAAAACATCTGCTTTGAGTTTGTGGGAATTCCTAGTTTGCACTTCAGAGTTGGACTTTAAGCCTCTTACTTGCCATGCTCTCATGTCCTTTTTTTAATATGATACAAAAAATCATAGAAATAAACCAAGATTTTTTTGTCTTTTTTCTTTTAAACCAAAAACCTGTTGTGTGCTTCTATCTCCTTGTATCAAAGGACAGGGCAATATGTTATTTCAGTTTCCTATACAGAAACCAACCTTCCTGTTATCTGTCCTCATCAAAGTTACTCTCCTAGTGATTCAGGAGTACATGTGTCACGGACTTCTCCTGAACTGCAATGGGCCTATTCATGTGTAACGGATTCCCTCAGCTACTTGGGTTTCACTCAAATCTAGTAGCTAAAATTGAAATACTTTTTAGTGAGCTGCTTGCCCTCATGTGTACAAAGAACTGCCTGCCAGCATTTGAAATACTGCATTTATTCTGCTTCCAATCTAAATTCATGCTGTCAACAGCTGATGGATATTTTTTATGTGTAGAGTTTAATTGAATAAATTGTGGTTTTGATTTTTAGAATGCTTAGGAATTTTAGTTAACTGTTAAAACCAGAGGAAAACAGATTATGCATTCCAATGACTGCTAATATTGCTACTAAAAATAAATTTACCACTAATTTATTTACGGGCTCCTGTGCTGTTTAAAATAGGCTTTCCCATTATGCTCAAGGCAGGATAGGGGAATATAGTCCAGTCTTTACTATTTTTTTGATGTTGTTATGATTAGGTATCCTGAGAAAACGGTGTCCTTGCACCATTAAAGACTAGAAATCAGTAATAATAAAAAACCCCAACAAAGTCAAATAATAAAGGGGCAGGTTATCTCTATTATCTGATATGTTAGTTTTAATTTAAGTTCTTTTCCTGCTTTTTCCCCAACATTGGACACTTTTAAGATTTGTCTGGACAGGGTGCTGGGCCATCTTGTCTAGACTGTGCTTTTGCCAGGAGAGGTTGGACCAGATGATCCTCTCCATCCTGGTATTCTGTGATTCTATGATTTTAAGAGGTTTCTGCTTAGCTCATGTTATTGGATCAAGTCTCTCTACTTGGTCATGTTATTGTATATAGAGGGAAATATAAGTTTTTATTCCTTGGGGTTTTGGACAGCCTTGGGGTGGGGTAGGTGGGGTGTAGATTTTTACTTTCTGGCTGAAGCGTTCCCCTTGGAGCTGTTGGCTACCAGTGGGCAGAGGCTTGGCCAGAGGCACTTTAGTTCTGCCCTCTTGTATTCTACTCATCAGCCAAGCAAAAGTCTGAGATAATGTTAATCCCCAGAGGCAGTTTATACCCACTGCATTTATGTTACAAAGTGCAGGGGGTGTTGTGTGCAGAGTTCTGGGTTGGTACCTCAAGCACGTCTGCACACATCTCAAACTGTGAGCTGGCATTCCACTGCACTGCTGTTAAACTCAGGAAATGTGTTTAGAAGTCTGTAATGTGTCACTTGATAGTGATTTTTATACAGCATGATGAGTGTATGCTAATTCTATTGATGTATGATGGATGTATTGATGTAAAATGGTTCCACGCACTAGGGTTTTTTTCAGTGAAATTATTTTGCTGTCTTGTCAAATAGAGGAAATTTTGTTTGAAATGCGAGATCCTGCCTCTTAGTATTTTACATCTACTCAAGCAATATAAGTCCATTATTGCTTGTACATCCAACAAACTCTCATAGAAAAAAATGTTACTACATGATACAAGTAAATCCCAAGCTCAAAAATATTATTTTGTATTTGAAGCAGTGTTCTGTGGAAGAGACACTGCTGACTTCCTGAAGAGGTCAGCTGTGCTGAGTAACTGCAAATCATCATTAAGTGATGAGAAGCACCTGAGCAAAATCAATTGAGGTTCCTTTCCATTTCTCTCTATGTGTGGTAGAAGAAACTCCATGTTTTGCATACCAGAGCTATTTTGCTGCCTTCAGTTAGCAGCAGAGGAAGTAGAAGATGGTCCTGATTCCCTGTGAGTGAAACAAATTTTAGTTTGAGAAGCCTCATAAAGTTGTGGTTTCTGCATTCAGAAATAAGTACTTTTTAATCTTAAGAGTGTTATGGAAGTGCTTTCCTTTGCTAATAGCTGGGCTTAAACTTGATGCTAGGGAATTCTAAGTTGATTTTTTTTTTTAATATACTTAAAAATATATAAAATATACATATACATGTAATATGAAATTTGGAGCAGGATAGAGGTAGCAAAGGCAATATCTTTAAAATGTTAGTTTAACATGTAAGATTAGTATTTACTGCAGTCTTAAGCAGGAATCTGGGAATTCTGGACTACTTGTTTTTCCTATGCATGTATGGAAAACTGCTGAAATTAGCAAACATGAAAATTGGGGGATAGGAGGTAATGTTGTATATTTGAATTCTAGAACTGCATTTCTTAATGAGATGCTATAGAGAAAGGTTTCCTTTGAGTTATTTCCTTGTCAGGTTTCAAAAAAATATGAAGCGATTTTACAGTATCAAAAGGTGAACTCTATTCTAGAACATTATATGTGAAAATTATATGCAAATGAATGAAAATTCTCTTCCTGATTGAACATATCAATGGCTTTTACTTTTTCCACTTTTGTGATTACTGATATCAGTTGTTCAGAGATGTATTTGGAAAAGGAGTTGGAACAGTTTTATGTGTTTTGTGTTTATGCAAATTACAGAAGAGCCAGGAAATCATGCAGCCCTAGAGTTGTGAGCCAAGCTTTGCTAGGATAGAAGCTATGCATGATTTCTGTGTGATGTTTTTTGATTAGACATTCTTAATTATGTTGTGATAAAGGTTTTTTTATAACATGAAACAATCTAGCAGGTTTTGAAAGTGTATTCAATATGTTCACTATTGCAGTGAGAATAGAAAGAAAAATTAATACTAATTGTTTTACATTATCCCATTCCAAAAATAGCCGAGTAGAGTAACTTAATGGTACTATACAACATACACTGGTGTTCTTTTACAGCCCTACCATTTTCAGTTTCAGTTTTTTCTTGCTATATCTTAGGTTAAGTAGGAAATTTTTCAGAGGGAGTGGACCATAACAAACTACAGTTTCATACAATGGGACCTGAAATGCAGCTGTGATAGTCCAATATTTTCTTAGTATAAGTGTAAATGGCAAATGATTAAAAGTGCTGAGATTTTAAGATGTGGGTATAATATCCTATAGGGACAATGATGCCTTTTTGTGATGTGGATTCACTTGTGAAGATTCATTTAAAAGCCTTATTTTCTCAGCAATGCTTAGAACAAATGTTTTACTAAAAAAAATATAGCTGGCTCTCATAATGAGTGTGTGTATATATTTCTTTTAGAATTTCTCCATTTTAAGGCCTTATATCTGGGCTCGAGTTTTCAATATACATTTTTGCCCAAAATTTCTACTAAATAAGTCACTCATTGAATGAAGCAAATCAAATAAAGAAGCTTTTAACATGTAGTTTTCCCTTCTCTTATGTATATAACATCTATTAAATATCAACGGTTTTCTGATGACAGCTCTTCATTTATTCTCCTCACTACAAAGTTGATGGTACTGCTTGTGTTACTAATTAGCTTGAAATAAATAGTAATAAAAGAGATAAAAAAGTAGAATATTTAACTACCTTACTCTGGTAATTCAATTCTTCTGTAGCTGTGTGATATGTTTAAAAAAAAAAAAAAAAAAAAAAGGCAATTGTAGTCCATTAAGATCATGAGAAGTATTTCCAAAAGAAATAGTGAAGAATGAGAGCCAGTGAAGGCATTAATCTTATTTAGAATAGTAGGTACAATCTGGTCATCCTTGTTGAAGAAAAATGAATTTAAATGAGAACAGATGGAAAGAAGTGCAATTATGATGATTAAGTGAACAGTGAATCTATCATATGAGAAGAAACTAAAGTGTGTTATATAATAGGACCTACCTGTTTAGCCTACTAAAATGAAGACAAAAGCACACGATTCATCTTTATAAATAAAACCACGGGTTAAACACAAAGGAGAGGAGAATATTGCTGACACTCAGATAAGTACTTAAACACTGGCACAAACAAATGCAAAATGGAAGTGTCAGAAGCCCTTCAGCAGCATTTTTTTGGATGCTGGAAGAGCACCCTGATAGCATGGAAAAAATCACTACAGGTGTTTTTGGTTCCTCCTCTTATTTCCAGGCAGGGCTCCATCTAGCCTGGTACAGCCTATATAAGGCAGAGGAATGTGTCACATTGAAGAGACTACCATAAATTTTAATAATGATAGTTATGCTAATAAATGTTCTCTTTAGCGTGTTCTCTCAGGGCATGGGGGGAGTTGCTGGGAGGTTCTTGGGTTTTTTTAATGTTTTGTGAAACATGACTAATGTAGAAAAGTAAGTCAAGTATCTGAAGACATACTAGTAAGTGAATGTTAGGGCAAATGAAAATGAGGGAAAGTGTAGAAACAGACCATGCACATGGGTCATATGTGACAGTGAAAATAAACTGTTGATGCCATTATTATTTTTTAATGCATATTTGATACAAAAGTTTCCAGGAGACTGAAAACTGTGAATTTAGTTACTGTTTTTAAAATGAGAGCATACATGAGAGGTTGAAAATTAGGGTACTGTTAAGTGTAATATTTTAGCAGAGAACACTAATTCATGGTTGCCAAAAGGATACATTTAGAAAATTATAACTTAAAGAGCGTGAGTAAGCAAGGATTTCTGAAAGGTGAATCATGTTAAGCAAATAAGATTACGTCTTTATAAGTGAATGGAAGAAGAGAAAATGCAAGATTTACTATTTCTTCATTTCCGTAAAGCTTTTTCTTTTTACCAAAGTTTCATGTAACAGATTTTTGTGTAACCTGTCTGAACATGGAGTGGATACTTAAGAATTTTAATACTGATAAGTAACCAGAATAGCAGGGCATGGAAAGTGCATTGTTGAAGAGTAGAATCCTTTTACTTTGTTTCTTAGGATCATTCTTTTTAGTATTTTAATTATTGATTTAGTTTAAAACATGTAAGGCAATGTATATTTCATGTGGTACTGAAGTAAAAAGATTGTTTAAATGGCATATGGTTGTAGTTGCTTTTTAGTATAATTGTTGATAAATTGAATGAACAGAGCAGGGGGTGGAAAATTAAATGTAATAGATCTAAGTGTTAAGTGATGCTCCTGGGTTGGAGTATTACACAAGTGTAGTTGAACTAGATATTGAATTAGGTGATAGTCACGAAGAAAAGTTCATGCATGTTTATTGACAGACTCAACATTAAATGCTTACTTCATTGTATAGCACCAAGAAAGGCTAACGTGTCCAAATGGACTTTTAATATGAAATTGAACTTATTTTATAAACCAGTTCATACGAACAACCCTTAGGCCAAATTTCCTTATTTTGGTCGTATAATTTATAAACATGAAAATATCGAGGAGTAAAATAGAATGAAGAAGCATATTCAGTGACGTTGACAAATCTAGGAATATATAGTCTAGAGAGGTAGAAATAAAGTAATACACAGAGAGGTTGAGAGCCTCTGTTTGGAGTGTAGAAGTCAGAGGGAAAGCTGTAAATCCTGCTTTAGTGACAGAGGGTTTTTGAGAGAGGACTGGAAAGGGTTTTTTTTCTACTTACTGGTCGATCATATTATGTTATTTGATATTTCAAAGCTTGACACCTCCCAGAAGTCCTCAAAAGTGACTCTCAAGGAAAAGACATTGCTTCTAATAAGATATATATGTGGTTGATTTAACATGTGAGTTACCTCACTAAGATTGCTGTAACACCTTATATATCTAAAGTTAATGACATGTGTGCATGTTTGCAGGATCAGGCTTCACCAATCAGCTTTATATTTAGATGTAACTAATAACTCCTCTGTGTGTTGGGCAGAATTTTCCCTGCCTCCTCTGAAATTTGATGTGTCTGTTAGGAAGGCACGAGTGACTGTTCTGTGACCCCTTGTTTTTGCACTGTTAAAAATGTAAACTGGTTTTAAAATGGGCTTCTTCCTCATCAAGCTATTCAAATTGCTGGCCTTTATACCCCATGGGATGGATGAATCTGGCAGGTTCAGCCCCTTGACAAACAGGATGGCTTTGACTGAGGTGCTGGTCCAGCTTCCCATGCAGGAAGGGAGGTGGTCGGTGGCCCTGCTGTCGGTAGGAGGTGTGGAGATCAAACATGGCCAAAACTGACCCTTGATTTATTGCTGTGAATGGCAAAGAAGGCTTATGCACCCATTTTGAACTTGAGAGGTTGTTTTCTCACTGGCAGTGACCCTTTCAAAAGGGATATACTTATGGACCCAAGAGACAAAGCATCATGATCCCAGTCAAACTATGCTGACAATTACTTGCACATTATAAACATGAATAATGAGATATTTGCTGCAGCTACAGGCACTATTATTTTGATTAATGTATGTATTCCCTTTTAAACCTTGTTTGGAAACCTGTATCCCTTGTATATTAGATATTATTCAGTGCTATTCAGAAGGAACATATGATCAGATAAGATCTTGAGGGTAGGATTGTCAAAATAATGAGTGATTGCGTATGTGACTGAAGATAAAAGAGGACGTGGCTGCACTCTATCTGAAAATCAGATCCTTAATAATAATTTTTTTATCTGTATGAGATACAAAGGTGTTTTGAGCTGAGCTGTTGGCAGTATGAATGGGAATTCTTTCTTGGTATTTTCTGTCTTATTTAAGCTTTATTTAAGATTGTAATCAAACAATATTTGTTTCTTACTATTGTGTATGTATGATTTGTTTTTCACTACATTCTCAGGGATTAGTGATCATTGCAAAATAACAACAAAACGGCATGAACAAAGCATGCTGCCGTATACATATACACAGCTTAAGCATGCTGTTAATTTTATTTTTTTTTTGCAGATGGTGCTGCATACCTTACTGAATGTATTTATCCTACTTAGATAATGTTAATTTCTACAGCACTTTCAGAATGAATTATTAGGAAAAAAAATATTTTTTTAAAGATAGCCAGTAGATCCAGTGCTAGGGTGAACACTGTAAGCACGTAAACTTGCCATTCAGCCTTGATTTTTCAACCATATTTTACTGTCCACTGGCAGAAAAACAAGCAACCTGCAGCATGGCATGGCTTTATGGTACCACTGTTCAGCAATTTTTATATACTGTTTCCTTTTATAATTTGAGACATGATAATGATTTTTGCTATAAATTTTTTCATAAGTATTCTTACTGATGGATGATGCATTTATTTAAGCATCAGTGGACAAATAAAGTTATCCACGGGTGACTAACAACCTTGAATAAATACCATTTCACTCAGCAGCTATCCATAGTACCTTAGCAATGCAATTACATGCCAGGACCCATTATCCCAATTAATGAACTGTTTTATATTCACTGTGCATTATACTTGAAACTCTTCAGAAGCCTGGCCTTCACTTAGCCAGAGGCAAAAAAGAAATGTATAACAAATCACCAGGAAAAGGCTTTCATTTACTTTCCAAGATACATAGAGTGTAATTATACTTTAAACGTAACTAGGATGGTCTCAGAAATGCCCTTTGATTTAAGTTACAGGAAAACTGTATATTAAAACCATGATTAAATATAGCTATCTTGTTTTCCAAGATTATTGTTGGTAAATGCAGAAGTAGATATTTTCCTGTCATCTGCCTACCTCATCTTTTTTGTAATTATTTTGCCAAAGGTTAAGTTTGAGGTTTATTTATGAGATTCATATAGCTTCCCTGTTTCTAAGCGTATGAAATAAGAGCAGCAATTCACAGGGATGTTGTATTTGCTGGATGGGTGAACAAATAAAATAGTCTACGAAGAAGTACACAACTCGGTGTTGTGTTGCTACTTTATAAAACGTCAGCCCTGGGCTGCGTTTGACGGGGCTGGATTTGACCACCACTGGAGTTTCACTCTACTCCCTCTGGTGGTTTCCAAAGCTGTGTTACCAAAGCTATAAAATAAAACAAAACACAGTTGTATTTCTTCTCCTCATTGTAAGGAGCATTGATTGCTTCTCATGGTATATTATAGCAAAGGGGCAGTCTATTACATAAATTTATTGCATTTTCTTCATGATAATTACTGGAAGTTATTGAACAAGGCAGGGAGTTATGACCAGTAAGTTCCTGCCGAAGCTGAGGAAGCAAATCCACAAATATTTAGTGGATCTAAACAGCTGAAAACAACACATCCTGTTTACAGTGTGGTAGGAATTTACAGCTTACAGTGCATCTGAGGACCTTTTAGGAATCATGCTCCAACTACTACAAATTCAGGCTTGAAATATGAACTGCAGTAAAAAGACATCTTATGCTATATCGTGTAGGTACCTTTTGTCAAGCTATTTGACAGCAGTTAAAATGACCACTAGATTCACCATTTCCCTTAGTCAAAAATGACATAACTATTTCATGAGCAGCTGATTAGGGAGCCTCATGAAATCTGCATGCATACATTAATGCCTGATGGCTCTCTTTACATTCTGAGAAGAAATCTATCAATGGAACAAATCAATAATGTCTGTGTCTCAATAGGTCTGTAGATTCCAGTAAAATGCAATCACTGAGTCATATTTCTGTAATTTCTTTTCCCAACTAAGTTGTTTGTATCTTTGGTGTTCACTGGTAATGGTGCCCTGCCAGCTGTGGGCCACGTGGCTTTGCCCTACTCCGCTTGGCTCATCTGGAGCTCCTGCAGAGCCCATGTATGCAGAGGGCAGCCCTGTGCTGCTGCTCCAAGGTTTGATTCATCCCACCAGCCTGGGCTTCACTAGGCATGTGCGACTGTAACCTCCACCCAGGTGACACCCTTCTTCCCTGCAGTACAGTTCACGTGGCAGCCAGAGGATCTCTAAGAAAGAGGATAGCTGCCACAGGTGGAATGATCACGGAGTACTCTTCCCAGATTTCCTGGGTGGGGCTGGTTGCCTCAGTCCCTTGACTCCCCACCCTGGCTGGATGTGTCCCTGTCACACGACATAAGATGAGCTGCAGGGAATGGCCGGGGCTGCTACAACTGCTCTTAGGTGACCAGCTTCTGAGAGCTTCAAGTAGAAGAGGGTGAGCAGGTGTCTGCTGCCCACTGGATATAGCTGTACCCTACAGAATCAGCTGAGTATGATGTTAAAAGATAAATGCCAACAAATGCAAAGTCTGTGAATCCCTCTTTTTCTAGTAGCTCTTTCATCCCCTGAAAGAGAAAGGGGCCTGATCTGTGAGATGGTTTCAGATCCTGACGTCTCCATTCTCCTTTCATAGAATCATAGAATGGCTTGGCTTGGAAGGGACCTTAAAGATCGTCCAGTTCCAACCCCCCGGCCATCAGCAGGGACCCCTTCCACTAGACCAGGCTGCTCAAAGCCTCATCCAGCCTGGCCTTCAACACTTCCAGGGAGAGGGCAGCCACAGCTTCTCTGGGCAACCTGTGCCAGTGTCTGACCAGCCTCACAGGAAAGAATTTCTTCCTAATATCTCATCTAAACCTGCCCTCTTCCAGTTTAAAGCCATCACCCCTTGTTCTATCACTAACTGCCCTTGTAAAAAGTCCTGAGACATCAGTAAGAACACTGCTTGGGATAGCCAAGATATTTAGATTTATTCCCAAATTCAAACAACCCTCAGATTCATGCCTGAATTAAAGATTCCATGAATGGAATCACATCTCAAGCTAATAGGGTAATCATATAATTCTTTCATAAACATAAAGCAATGGTCCATAAACATATGTAGATAAAAGTATTTTTACCAACTTCAGATTTCAAAATTCCTGTTTTTTTTTTTCCTTGTGTTACTTCTAAGATGTAAGAGAGGTTTTGTTAACATGCAGGTCCGTTGTAGGAAGGACAATGCTAATGCATTTACAAAGTAGCCCACTCTCCCACCAAAGGAATGCTACAGCTGTAATCCAAATATACATTTATTTAAAAGTGCAGGATAAAAGCCAAAAAGAGTTAAAATAAAAACTAGTAAGTCTAGCACTTTATGTCTAAATATATGAACAAACTTGTACAGTAGAACTAAAAAGTTAGCAAGTATATTAACTCCAATTAAATGTTGATGGCTTTGACAAATGCTGCAGTCTCAATAAATATGTGAACTTCACATTCCTTTTCATTTATTGACACCCTTGTACTACGTTGAAGAAGATTCATCTTCCACCAAAGACTTTTATTGCTGTAATATTTCACAACTGACTAGTCAATTTCTTCTATTACCTTAATATTCACAGATAAAATAGAGAACTAACATTATCTCTAATGACTATGTCAGATATAAAGACAGTGGGGGGCAGGGTTGGAACTTGATAAAGAAAATTCCTGGCCATTATTCACTGTTTCTTACTTCAGTTTCAAATATAACACTGGAATGTTATATTTGTCAGAAATACTTTTTTTTTTCTGACCTATTTTTATGGTTTTCTTAGTTTTTTCCTTTTTGAAGGGCAGAAGCTGAAGATGCCCTTTGTTGAGTCTCCAAAGTACTTCCTAGGTAGAAGCATAGACAATTTAAGGACTTCTGTTTCTAGGATTTCATTGGGAGAAAAACATTTTACAAAACTGAAAAATTAATTTTTCCCACTTCATTGTGAAGCTGAAACAAAGATTTAGGAAGTAATGGCAATGGTGACAGAACTGGACTAGAACATTAGTCTCAGTTTTAGCCACCTGCCAGAGAAGAAAGAAAAAGGAGAAAATAATGTGGTAGGCTGCTTGCTGCTGCTGTGTTTAAATAAACCCCTTCTGCTAGGAGAAATGGAAGGAGTCAAGACTTTAACTGCTGGTTCCACCATCGCTGTACAGACAAGTGCCCTTGATATGTACTCTGATGTATGGCTGGAAATATGCAGGATCATAAATGTCATCACTTCTTCCTGTCTTGCAGCGATTCATTGCTTTCCAGATTTCTTAGTTATGATTATCCAGACAGCAAATACATTTTGGTTTTCTGTAAGTATTAATTACAGAGCACTCTGCACACAGTAAGAAAATTTAGTATCACTAATGTTCGTAATTGTCCAGTAGAAAGAATTCAGTAATAACAGTGGAAATATAAGATCTAGGGGGGAAAAAAAATGGACCTATAAATGAATTCTGATTTATTTTCTCCCTTCCACAGTATTACTAATATTATTAATACAGAAAGAGTGGCAGTCTCCTGTCAAGAATTTTACTGGAAACTCACAGAGCAATGAACCTCTTTCTACACTACTACATTGTTGTGATACATTGATCAACATATAAATAAGTGTTTTATAATGATTATATATTATTACATTACA
This sequence comes from Antrostomus carolinensis, assembly GCF_000700745.2. Lineage (NCBI taxonomy): Eukaryota > Metazoa > Chordata > Aves > Caprimulgiformes > Caprimulgidae > Antrostomus > Antrostomus carolinensis. The sequence goes on along the minus strand of NW_010318325.1, from coordinate 34,752 downwards.
CAGTTAAATAATTCAGTGGGTGTTTCTGTACTGTGCCTCAGATTAACAGGAAGGTTGGATATTTTTGCTTGAATTTGCAAATACTCATAGCACATGGGTGAACACAGCCTTTCTGTAGTCAAGTGAACTTTGGTGCCATTTCATTATCACAATAAGACATTTCCAAGAGTGTGGTATTGTAAGATAGTCCTTTTATTGGATCATTTGAGGCCAGTGGGGCATGTGTTATCTCATTTTAACACACACCTTGTGGGTTTTTTTTCTTTAAGTAAATGATGAATGTTTCCCGTCCAACAGCTTTTTTTTGTACAGAGCAAGCTAAAGAAGGTGAATAATGTGTCCATGGGAATATTTTAATTTAAAAAGAAGTGTTTCTTAATTGGAGATAATTGTAGAAGCTTGGCTACAATGACACCCTATGAGCAAATCTCACCAACTGCATTGTGCTCATATAGGGAAGGTACTGTGTGTAACACACTGCTTTTACTTAGCTCATTGACTTTTTCTAGTGACTTCTTCTAACTACCTTTTCCAAACAATCTATTTTTTTTTTAAATATCTATGCTGACAAAACTTCATTAATATTTGGTTTTGGGACATAGTGCTACTTAAGTATGTGAAGTTTAGATACACCAAATTAAAGAAACTCTCCTCTCCTGAGGGGACTGCAATTATACAGTGCACCTGTACATATTTATGAAAAGAAGAGGGGAAAAGGGCAGCGAGGCTCTCTGTGAGGAAGTTAGCAGCCCTCTAGGCTAACCTGTGAGGAAGTTAGCAGGTTAGTAACCTCAGGGTTACTGCAAAGACGGGCTGCAGTGTGGAAGGGCTGGGTCTGCTCCTCAGCTGCTGGGGTACAGCTTTATCCATCTTCACTTGCTCTGATGTAATGCAGCTCTAGAAATGCTCGGAAAAAAATTGTTCCTCCATTCAGCTTCTTCTTAACAGCCCCTTCTGTTGCAAATGCCACCTGAGTGGCATCTCATTTCCTTTCTTCCAGCTGCACCATCCTTTTGTTTAACCAGAATCATGGCTTATCCAGAAGACTCTGCTGCAGAGCTCATCCCCTCAGCCCTTGGGTCTGACTGTGTCACTCCTCTCTGTGTCTTTTTTGTCTCTTCCTCATCAGACACAAACTTTTATCTTCATTTTTATGATCTTGCACTACTTATCCCCTCTGTTTATAATCTTTGATCAGCTACTAGGACATCAGTTTCTGCCTCCAATTGGGGAAGGCTGCTCAGCTGCTTTCTTTGTGCTCATTGTTGAACTTGGGGAGGAGCTTTTTCCGTAAGTATCTGCCCAGCCACATTGTTATTCTGTCTCCGATCCACAGTGCTTGCTCTCAGGCAAGCAAAAAACTTGTCAGTGCTTCAGTTCCTGGTATTCTAAACCCATCGCCTACTATTCTGGCCTCATTTTTCCTATGACCATCTGTTGTATTTTGTCTAATGTTCAGAATGCTGGCTCTTACAGTCTTCCCCCAGGTGGAAATAAAAAAATAATAGTTATGTGTTGCTCACTGGGAATTACAAAGTTCTTGTCTAGTTTTTGAAGTGTAATCACTATCAATAGAACCTGGAAATCACGTTTTCACAATGAAAAGCAGGTATGTACAGTAGGATGTAACATACACTTGTGATTACCATTATAAATGATGTCTTTCCTTACAACACTTGAAGTATCACTTCCTCATTTTATTTTAATATTCTTTATTATATTCCGTTAGAGGTTTAAGGCAGAAAAATGCGAGTTATTGTAAAAGGAAATTCAGGCTGTGAGTGGAGTCCTCCCTTGTTAGTACTTCTTTTAGCAGTACTCTGACTTGCAGTAAGTATAAATGACTTTGAAAATTCCTTTGAAAATATTCCTTCTACTTGGCCATTACATAGTAGTGAATTGCATGGCAGGCTTCAAATTATGAGGAAAATAATGAATTGTAAGGTACAGTGATCACAGAAGTAACAAATTTTTTTATTTTTTTTTTTAAATACAACTACAGTATTGGCCAAACTCTGTTACTATCAGAGACAAACTTCTACTCCAGATAAAAAATAATAACAAAAATAGAAGTAAATGCACATGAAAAAATGTATTACATAATATAAGTTCATCAGTTGAAAAAACAGCTGAACCCAATATTAATAAAGATTGCTATTCATCATTTGAATTTGTATGATTGACTACTTAAAGAAATTACTAGCACTATAGAAAGGCTTGTGACTAAAAGGGAAAAGTCATTTAGTTCAGGGAGGTCTTGTAGGCCTCATAAAATAACTGTTGATTATAATTATACACTAATCTCTGAAATATTCTCTTGGGAAGTAGACAGATAATGAACAGGAAAAAAAATGAGCTCAAACTGATACACTTTACTGATACCAAGAATACAATTTTGCAGCCTATTGCATACTATGAGAAGCTCTTCAAAGTTGTATTTTTTGCTAACCTCTTATTTCATCTATCTAGTCACTTATACTGTGTAGGGCAGAAAAATGAGCATTTTCGAAGTCACTTATATAGACAAACCAAATTATTTTTGCATTTCCTCAATTGTCATGTTTTTTTTAAAAAAAAATCCAGTTTTAGCTGAGTGCTTAGACCTAGCATAAAGAACATAAGAACGGATCAGAACTTCTCCAGCATCAGACTGTAATTGTTACTGTGACTTCCAGTGTAAATTTTCTGCTAGCGGCATTACCATTCTCTATCGTGAAGAAAGTATTACTGGTATAACAATTGCTCTTGATTTTTAACATGTTGCCAATTAGATGATTTGCCCTGCTGCTTATGTAGAACAAAAACCATGAGGGCAAACTTAGTTTTGCCCTTGTGGAAGAGAGAAGCCACTTCTCCAGTTACAAACATTAACTGCCTGTGCAGAGGCTACTTGATCTCATGCAGCTCTTACCCAAAGCTCTACAATGGGGACATCACACACACTGCAAGATCTCTGGCTCTATCAAAGCTCTCGTTTCTAGTGTGTATGATGTACAGTATCTGTTTCCTTGGAAGGCAAGTTCTGTTGCCTGGTATCCAGTTGTTTTTAGTAGTGTCCAGAGAAGGTAATGGACAGAATGTACCAGGAGTCAAGGGACCTCTCCGTGCCTCAGCTGGAAAATGGGGATACTGACGCTCATTGCTCTTGCAATGTTCTTTGAGATATGAAAATGGAAAACTCCAAATATTAACAGATGACATTAACATTATTCGGTGGGAGGGATGCAGTTCCTGATACTGAATTCACATGTAGCAAATTCTAGTGCAAATTAAGGATATGGTTTTTCATTTATTGTGTGCACTTTAGAAATTATCTACCATGTCTCATGCAGTATAAGAATAATGCAGAAGGTAGAAAAAACAGTTAGTGGAGTTAGCTATTTTTAACATCTTGATGAATGTATGAACATATTGTGAGATATTTTTTAAGCAACTTAACATTTTTGGCTAGATAATTCTATGAACTCACCTTATGCTATAAAGGGAGATGGATTATGCGTGATATTTGTGAGAGGTAAGAGATTGACACAGTGGCTCAGACTGTTGGTCTACACACATCTTTAGTTAACGTGGCGATACTCCTTACAATTGACTTCCTTTTTGATGGCTTTGAGCCAGATGTACAGTACCGAACCAGGCAGAAGTGTAATTAATGTTGAACAAATACAGGTGTTGCACCTTGTCTGAATGTTGATTCAACCTGTTTCTCTAGAATAAATTATTTGAATTTCTACTGCATTAGCAAGAGCAGACTGTTTGGAAAGAGATTTTGAGGTCAGACATGCAGACATGCCACCTGGCAAGTGATGTAGACGTTTGTTGGGAAAATATACCAAAATTGCAGAGGATTCTTCTAATGGGGATGGATATCACATAAGTGCTCTTGTTTTGTTTACCTTTATTTTACATTACAGGAGTGTTTATTCGCTAAAATATTTAAATCAAAACAGTTAAAATTCATTTAAAAAAGGGGAAAAAAGAGTCATTGTAATCTCATTTTCAGTGCAATAAGCATAAATGCATTTGTACTAAAATCTGTAAAGACTTCCTTGGTAAAAGTGCTTTTCTGTAACGGTCAGATAGCCATCCTACCCCTCTTTTGCGTATAAGAAATGAAGATATCTTATCTAGAGCTGTCCAGCAAATTAAAGCTTTGGCAAGCAAGCAGGTACTCTGCTCTGAATTTATTGCACTGTAGCTCTCTGCTTTGCAGCCCTGCAGAGTCTGGATGGCTATTGCAGAGGACCAGAGAGCTAAACTGTGAGTAGAAGTAGCATATATCATTCACTGTCTGGACTTCTACAGGAATATTTAATATACTTATTCAGGGAGAATGTCCAGATACATGTTGATTTATACCCTTTTCCACTTACAGTCCAGCTTTTTTTTTTTTCTGAATCCTGACTTAGGACTATTTTTGTGTCTGCACCGAGTGAAACAGACATAAATCTATTTTCTGTTGTGCGGTTTTAATGAAAATTTTTCTACAGAAAATAAGAATATAAGCTGTTTATGATCGTCTCTTACTTCTGGAATCAGCTTGGTAAAGGATATTTTATGTTTCTTACTGCAGCAATTCCTCTAGTTAAACTTTCAGAAAAACATGGTTATTTTTTCAATGCAAATAAAACGGTGAAGTTTAGGGGTTTTTTGTTGTTAAAATGTAGTTGTTTGTTATTCCTCGTACAAGATATATAGTCTTGTTTTGGTCATGATTGCTCATGCTACCATATGGGAGTTTGTTCATATTCTAGTGGAGCTAAAATCTGTTGCCATGTGCTTGACTACACATAGTATTTTCTTTAACACTTGTCTGTTTTTCACACTTAAATTTAAGCTAAATTTATTGTTTTTCTTTTTCTAAAAGATAAGATATGAAGTCAGATGTAAGGACAGGACAGTAAAAAATTGAGAAGTTAATTACTTTGCCATATTGTTTTTCTCTAATGAAATTCTTAAATAACAAGTGCAAAAAGTATTTTTGAAGCAGGAATAATTATTCTTACTGAAAGCCATTGTTTATTCATGTAGCTAATTATAAAGCAGGTACGGCCAGAGGTGGCAATACTTGAAATATCCCAAGGCCATGGACTTTCACACTCGAGATAAACAGCTGATTTCTCACGTCCTTTGACCTGGCTGGGCTTTATGGAGCGGTATGCAGGGATCCATGGAGAAATGCAGAAGTCTTTAAGATACATGGAATTCACAGCAATCCGAGAGTCAGACCTGCTGATGTTTCCATGCTGTGGAAAATGAAGTATATACTAGGATCATGATGAAGCTCATCTCTTTTATTTTTATCTTTTTGTGTGTGTGTGGGGATGTCCTTTCAATATTGCTGTATTGGATAAATCAGTCAGTTCAGTAGGGGGGAAAAATGGCACAATTCTTGTTTTATTTTGTTTGCTTCCTAGCAGCTACACTAACAAGAGATTATAGGAGACATACCAATGTTAGATGTACCTTGACTTCGTTTACCAAATGGTCTGTAAGAATAATTCTCAACTTTTAAAATGTAGCTTTGTATACTTGTATTCTCACCTATATATGAAAGAGAAGCTTTTTAAAGCAATTTATTGTTGTTCTGATACACCACTGTTGCTCAACAAATCTGGTAGAGTTGTGCAAGGGTTTTGTGTGGCAGTTAAGCATCCAGCTGGAAGAGCCTGTCTATGTGCGAGTGTTGTAATGCTTATTCTCATTAGTTTTCTTTGCAATTCAATGAGCTCAGTTAGACTGAAAATAGGTCTATCAAACTGAACATGAAAACCAATGACTGACTGAGAAACAGTTTGAAGGAAGGCAGGAAAAAAGATATAAATCCCAGTAAGCTATCAAGCTGACTATATCATAGAATCATAGAATGTATTGGGTTGAAAGGGACCTTCAAAGGTCATCTAGTCCAACCACTCTGCAGTGAGCAGGGACATCTTTACTAAAGCAGGTTGCTCAGAGCTTCATCAAGCCTGACCTTGAATATCTGCAGGGGTGGGGCATCTTATTATATATTATTATATTATTCCTGGCCTGCCACATAACAATGTAATATCCCGATTCTCTGCTGCTTTCATAGCCCTAGGATGAGACAAAAGCATTCCAAGAAAACCAGAATTATAGATAGCAAATACAAGTTTGAAAATTATATTAATGGAATAGAAGGATAAAAATAAACCTTAAAATAAACAAAAAACTAAGGACCAGATCTTTTGTTTTCAGAATAGGAGTCTTGGGATGTAGTGAATGCTGCTTTTGAGAACAGAAGGTGCTTTGAAGTTTAAATTTATTCAGGTCTTATAGAAATGTGTGTCAAGAGATTGCACACGTATTTCTGTGTTAAGCAGCATTGCTGGGATGCTGTTTCTTCCACATCCTGATGGACCTCAAACCATTTTGAGAGCAACACCTTACTGTCAGTACCATATTATGAAACCTTCATTAATCTCTTAAAATCCACTTTTTCCAATCCATCCTGGTTGCTTGCTTGCTTGGAGTAGTCAGATTTTTCTACTGAGAAAATTGGGGGAATCTGTTTCTAATTAAGGTTGTTTCTATTTAGCTGGAGCAATTTAGGCCAAAGTTAGGTATGAGGAAGTCAGGTCTGTACACTTTATTTATTTATCTGTTTATTTGAAAAGGTGTTATTCCTGCAGTTTTTCCAGTTGAATTTTCTTTCTTCTTTTATTTCAAATAATCTTTCCCTTCTTGACACCTTTGGAAGTGCAGGTAACTGCAAGCAGTGGTTAGCAACAAGAAACCCCACAAGTTAATGACTAAACTATCCCTACCTGCTATTCATTGCAGCTCCACTATGCAGCCCTCTGACTTTTCTGCCACAGACCTGACATGAAAAGCACTGGAGGGCAGTTGACCACTGTGAATTTCTGTAGCATGTCACAATTGCAGAAACATCTCTGCACATAAAGCATATTAAAAATTATCTGACAAGACCATAAATCATTGAAATGCTAAACACTGAAATATCAGTTTTGCAGTCAGTCATTAAACAAAACTCATAATCTATGAAATTATACATTCCAGTCTAAAATGCAATATTTCATCTCACATATAGTAAATCTAGATACTCAGTGTTCCTTTTCTTTTGCAAAACACAAAGCTCATCAACAAAGATTTCTGCCAGGGTAAATAAAGTGGCTCTATCCATCATTCTCTTGTCAGAAACAGATACATTCCTAGTTGAACTTTTTCTTATACAGATTGCTAAATCTGAGAGGCACAGTCTCTTTGTTCCGCTTCTGTGTCCCAAGCACATCAGTTATAAGTCTGCACATGGGTGGTGTGCAAAATATTTCTACAGGAATGAGTTCAGGATCTACATTTTTCAGAGTGATACAGGACCTAGTTTGAGCCTGTGCTCAAGGCCATGTTCATCCTACTGTTCACATTCTTTACCTGTCCTTGATGTCCTCTAGTCTTCAGGGCAACTCTCCTAGTACACTCCTGGAGAAAACTTGGGTACAACCTCTGTTTCAGAAAATATTCAAGTCCGTACTTATGTCTTTGAGTATCTCTTCTCTCCTTGATTCAATGTCATATGAGTGGACAAAACGGAAGGTCTGGAGGAAGCTTTTCCAGGAAAGGTATTTTGATGATGTCTGCCACAGAAACACATCACATCAGTATCCCAGTTTAAGTTGGATCACTTTCTATACAACAGCAACATGACTTTAAGGAACCAAGTTTTTCTAATGCTTGTGAAATGAAAGTGAAATATCTCACCCCTACTATGCATTGAATGTTGCATTGTTTGTGCTTAAAGCAATTTGTGTGTATTAATGTATCCCTGTATTTCCATGCAGTACAAAATTATCAAACAAATATCTTTGCTAAAGCTTTTTTTTCAAATGTGTTGTCTAGTTCAAGCCTCGTTAGCTACTCAGAGGTAATAAGACTGACGGTACCACACAAACTGAAAATTGTTAACTAATTTAATTAGCAAAAAACTGTAACTGCTTCCGACATCTCCTCTAAAACCTAACGGGTGAGGCCATTTTAAATATAAAATAACTATTTGCATGTTTTTTCTAGAACTTCACTCTCTGTAGAACAGGTTTCAGTTTTGGATTGGATGTCAGAAGGTCTCCTTCCAAAACAAGAAATGTAGAGGAGCATATCTGAGTAAGTCTTGCAGACTTGCCACCCTGACCTGAAAGTCTTGTGTGATTTCACAGTGTAAGTGTGAGTCAGTTTAGTATTTGATTGAAGAGAAACTCATTTGAAGTCATATATAAGATTCAGGGCCGTAACATCAGGAGATGAACTTAGAAGGGAGTTGGCTCAGCCTTCACCTATGCTTGTCAGTATTGCTGTGAGGCCAGGGATAAACTGTTACTTGGAGATTTCCTGGATTTCATAAAACTAAGCAATTATTTTTGTTACTGCAAGGATCTTGGGAGAAAAATTGGTTTACGTGTACGCAATCTTCTCCTTTCCTTCACTCTGTTACAGTTCCCCTTTTCCCACTTCAGATAGACAGGCTGCAAAATGTAATTTTACACAGACAGGCTAGGAGAAAAGCAAGTTTCTGTAAGACGTGTGCTTGCCTCCAGGGCAGAGGGCTTGGGCGGCGTAAGAGCTGAGATCCTCAACAAATGCAGACAGCAAGTTTCAGATCCACGGAAACTTTTCACTACTAAAGCTACGTTAAGCTAGAGATGTTCATCAAATTCCAGTATGTACAACTCAGTTTTCCTTGCTGTTTCCATCAATTATAGTATTGTGCTGTCACAGACCCCTGCACTGTTGGATGTATTTCATCTTGTATATAGTAGTAATGAAGGAAGTGGAAGGGGAAATAATTTCACTGCATTTGCAAATTCATCTTTTTTGACAGGATACCCAAGTGTAGATACAGTTTGTCAAAAGAAATGAAGTATATTTTTAAAAGGGAAATTTTGCACTGGTTAGGAATCAATCTCACTGTTGCATTAATTGTGTAATGCTTCAGATAGTTCCCTGAGTATTAGGACAACTGATGCTGATAAATGTAATACACTAATAAATTAAGTGGAGAAGAAAATGCATTTTACAAATGTTTTCTTCTTCATAAATTAAAAGCAAAATGATAGCATCAACTTAAAATAAATGTACTAGTACTTATGTAAGATTTACTGGAGGAAAGTCTATATTTTTGTATGTTTTTTAAAATTCTCATCTTCTCTGGTCATAATCCTGACTACTGCTGCACACTAATTCTGTATCATGGAGTCTTTGTGCTTTTACACGTAAATAGTGGAGTGTTTCTGAATCCCCTGCATGCTGGCATAGATTTTTAATGTCCTGAATTAATAGGAGAGAGTTGGCTGACATGATAAAACAAGAAAATAAATAATCCCAGTGCATTCAGATTAGCTGCACGTTTCCACAAGGCAGAACAAAATTAACAGGTAACTGTCATGGAAGTAAACTGTGTCTTTGTTGATCCCTCAAGTAGGTTAAAAATACGGGAAAAATGAATATACATGCCATTCATGGAGTGTTTTTCATCTTGAATGACATTATAATCATAAAGTAAAGAGAATCCTAGAAATATGAGGGTGATCAAAGCTGTTCAAGAGGGTATTCAGGTAATATCCAAGTTTTAGTAAACCTTGATAACTGTGTCTACTTATCACTCATCTTAATTATTCTTTGTTGCTTGGGTGGTTCTTGCTTTAAAACCAGTTTGAACACAGAGACAAAAAGTCAAAGGATAGTAGGATAGATGAGGTTCGAAGAGAGCTCAGGAGGTCATGCTGCCCGACTCCCTGCTGAAGCAGGGTCAGTTTTAAGGTCCAGGCCAGCAGCTCAAGGCTTTATCGAGGCGTCTTGAAAACCTCTAAGGACAGAAACTGCACAAGCTTTTTGGGCCCCTTTTCCACACCTTGACTGTCAGTCTCGTGCCCTGAATCTGTCAAGTGATCTTACCCTTTCTACTTCCCAGTGATGGAAAATTCAGACTGAGAGTGATGTGATGAACCTGTTCTGCTTTGTTTTGTAAGCAGGTTTATATACTATGCAGAATAAATGCATGAGCTTTCATTAATTAGAGTACTCCACAGAGAACTGGGGAGTTGTTTGTTTCCAAAAAGATAGATAAAAGCTGGAAATCTGTACCTAGAGCCTTTGACAGCTGGCTGGAGCCTAGAGACAACTGGCTCTGGCAAGGGAGGTTTTTGGAGCACTCTGATGATGTTGGGAAAGGCCTCTCTCCCTTTGCTTTCTTTAAGGTAGAGCCTTTAGTGACCGAATCGTCTGAATTTTAAACCTATATTCTACACCAGGCAATGTTGTTCCAGTAGTCTCTTCCAGATAGCACATATACTGCTCTTCCTCACTCTAGAACTTGTCACTCTTTCAGACTGCAGATAACCTCAGTAGTCAGAGGTCTCTGTGAAAAAGCTCTGAAGTACAATTATTGATATTATTGATGTTTTAATTGTTCTCATTAAGTTCTAAAGTCTTTGCTGCATTAAGAAAATGTGGAAAGCTCTGAGGCATTTGTTTCAGACTTTTCAGTCTATTAACACTGGGTTCCAAACAGAATGTTTCCTTCACAATAAGAAAAGTAATTTAAAAATATATACACATTTATATGCATATACATACATTCACAAATAATATTTTTTTAAAAAAAGGGTTTCCTAAGTCTCATTTCTCCCCTTTAAGAAGCCTGTGGTATCTGTTAAGAGTTGTTTAGAAGCAGTTTTGATCTTTTGCAAGTCATATGTATTTGTTCTGTTTCACTTCAGTCTAAGTAGCAGCTCTCAGCATATTTCCAGGGCTGTTGTCTTCCCCATCTGTACCACAAATGTTTTCTCTTTGAGGTTTGGTAGCAGATCTGGGGATTCCTATATTTATGGTAATTAAAAAAAAAAAAAAAAAAAAAAAAAGAATGTTGGAGTCACCGTAACTGATTTTTAACATGTAACAGACAGGTAGTCAGACTCGGTTGTAGAGGCTTCCTCTGTTGTTAATAAGTACCTTCAAAAATAGCCTTCCCTTGTGTGCTTGTGCATATACATGTACATATATCCTAAACTGTGTTTCTATAGCAAAGTGTTTGTGCTGGGGGGTTCCAGGATTATTTTTTTTTTAAAACAAATTTAATGACAGCATGATTCTGCAGTTCAGTGCACCAGCATGAATTAGCTTGCCTAGGTCAAATTCAAGTGGTAAACACAATTCTATATAGCATATTGTAGTCAAAACACATAAAAACCATGAATGGTATACTTGTGTGATGCTTGACTTTGCTAATAGCTTGGTACCAAAAGCTACAGCCATTTTGCAGTGGACAAAACCGAATCAATAAATTTAGTGCATGTTGCAATGTTGTTTTTCCTTGGCTTGCAATTATCATCTGCAAATAACATTTCTGCAAAGCACACAGTTTAGAAACTCTACATGACTTACACATTATCAAGGTTTAAAGTAAAAAATGGACAATAAAGTGAGGAAAATAATGCTGTGCTGGCAAAGGTGGACTAGGTGACCTAAACAAGTCTTTTACATTTCTAACTACCTTGATCCTATGAATTATATATTTAAACCTCAGCAAACATATGAAAGCAGCAATTGAAGAAGTCAACGTAATATTCTTGTTCAATTAACAACTCTTTTATTCTGTTATCTTTTCACTGGAACTTAATAGAAAAGTATATTTATGCCATTTTGAAGTCTAAACTTTTAAAGTCTGTTCAGCAGAGGACTGTAGCTAAGCTGGTCCTTTTGGAAGGAAGTAACAGTGCTCTCGTGCAGAAGTCAGAGCATTTGGGTGTTCTAGTAGGATTAGACATTAGTACTGAAGCCTTTGTTGCCACCTAGACAGGTAAGACCTACAGGGATTCTAACAGGTAGATGTAACTGCAGAATACATGGGAATTCATGCAGGAAGCTGGTGCTTCTGTCTCCTTTCTTACATGACAGTATAGGTTGCTCAGCCAGAATGATTGTCTTTGAGCAGCTATGTCTCAGTGGCTTTGCCCTTGCTCAGCCTGAGCCCAGTGAGCCACCCTCCATGGCCCAGACTGTGAGTCCAGCAGTTCTCCTTGCTCTGAGAGTGAAGCCTAAAAGCTTCTGCTCCTCAGCATGGATTCCCTAAGTTCTCAATTTTGGATTTGCCCTTCATGTTTTATGGTTGGACTTGATCTTAAGGGTCTTTTCTAACCTAAATGATTCCATGATTCTGTGTCTCAAATGATGAGGAGAAAAAATTATTAATTTCTCACCACTCTGAAACCACATTCAATTTACTTCATGCCACGCTGAAATTAATGACTATTGCTGAATGGCTTTATAGGCACAGGGGTATTCCCCACCCAAGCATGTGCACAGAAGTCCTGTTTCTGAGAGCTGAGCAGTTAACTCACATCTACAGCTTACCTGAAGGGGCAATTGCTCATACATATCCTAAAATGTCCCCTATGCATGCATGTGTTTAAGAGGAGACTTTCTTCACTGACTTGCCATTTTGCAAGCTTAAAGAAGTGGACTGGAAACTTTAAAATGAAAAAACAAGTTTCTGTGTTTTGAACAATAGTAATGCAATAGTTGGTTGGGTTGACATTGCCCCAGATGGTCTCTGGTCAAAGAAAAATGATGGCAGCAAGTTCAGGCAGACAAATAGTCCTATCAATAGAACATTCAAATTATTTCATAACGGAATATAATTTGTGACTTATATAGGTGCAGCAGGTGCTTTAAGACCTCCAAATTCACTGCCCCTGAATGTGTGCAGAAATACAGCGAGAAAAGGTGGCAAATGGTAAAATTTTAGTGGTACTCACTGCACTTATAATTGTGTAAATCCTATTGCTACTGAAAAAAAGTTCACACAACTCTGTTCTAAGCAGTAATGATTCTGTAATATAATCTCTCACTTATATTTTAATTATTTGTTGGTGTTATTAACAAGTATTCTAGTAAAATATAATACTGATAAAATGATATTACTTTATTCTCATAGCATTTCAGCTGATGTATGTGGAGAAGCATATAGAATATTTTTGTTTGGATTTTGCCTTGTCAGTAATTACATTTTAGAACACTTTAATTGATTGTTCAAACTATATGACCTTGTAACCTTTTAAGCTTTACCTTAGAGATCATACAAAAAGTCCAAGGAAAGTTTCAGATAGCACTGTCAATATTCCCTTGACTTTAAAATTGTCTCTTAGTGTTGATGTAAATAATAGGTTTTCACTTTTTTCAGCAAATTTCTGTTCATATGGAAATAAGAATTAACAAGTACAGTTGCTACAGTAAACAGTAAGTCTTTTGCAAGATGTACGTGAGGACTACTGCAATTAAACAATGTTAAAGAAAACCACAAAGGACCTTACCTTTTATAAAGGCACAGAGGTTATCTCATCAGAAAAGGGAGAGATCTATGCCTTAGATTTTACAATTTGTGTATTTAATTAGAAAGAACGTTAACATAAAACTGTTCCCTGTCTATACTCCTGTGATACTCCAGACTCTGATCTGTAAAAGACATTTGCCCTTTCTTGCAAGTTACTTAGTGAAGTCTAAAGAGTTAAGATATGCTTGTAATCCTGCTGGTTTGAGTATATGTTGCGTATAACATTACTGATAACAGAAGGAAATACTAACAATATACTCCATGCTAGCATAAACTCAGTCTGTGTGTGCAAGATATCTGGTGTTTCTAAGATTGCTCAGCAAGCACAGGTTTAATTTTTATTGCTGCAATTAGGACTGAGCTCAGGAGTCCAAAATAGGGAGGTGATCCTCTTTTGTTTTCTATCTGTTGCTAAATGTGCTATTTTTAAGTTTACTTAGCAAAAGAAGGATGAAAATGTACCAGTTGCATTAAATGTGTAGATTTAAAAGCAGCCTGTAAAACTACCATATTTGAAATACTTCCAAGCATAATGTTTAAAGTGCTTTTGGCTATAAAAATATTATTTTTAGTAATTTTGAAGTAAGTTTGCAAGAATATATTTTTTATTTCTAAAATTAATTTCAATGCCCCATTGAATGCCACAGGCAATGAAAAGGATTTTAGTAAAGAAGTACTAATAATAACTCCACTTCTACCTTAATTATATTTTCTTTTTGGAAAAAAACCCCTCCCTTATCATCCTTGAGTGCCCTTTAAATCGGGACACTGCTGACACTTTGTTTCCAATTAACAGTAAAAACCTTCTTTGATCCTTTGACTTTTTTATGAGATGAATTTATATTTTCTAGGCTAACATGCATGACAACATAATTCTCCACACTTGTTAATATTCAACTTCTTTGCTTTAATGAGGGAAACGAAGAAGAATGGAATGTCATCTGCTTATCTAAAGCAGCAAGGACTTTGCTAATATTCACAGACAAAAAAACCCCACATTTAAATAACATTAAAGCTGTGGCACATTTGGCCAAAATCAGGTCATTCAAAGTTAAGCCTGATGCTCAGAGCTGAATTAGATCTCTGTGTGGTTTTCCAGCATAAAAAGTTGGAAAATCAGTGTTTCCACTCATTGATTTTCTTTCATATTCTGTCTGAAATTGGATTTGTGGAAAGGGCAGTAGCTTTATTCCTATGAAATAAAGAGCCTCTGGCATCTGCTGATTCCTATGTGGTTCGCTGTTGTGTTTGCCAGAGAGTGGCCAAACCTTCCTGGAATCCTTAGAGGTTAAGAGTAGATCCAACACCATTGACCTTATTCCAACTGATGGTCTTGACCCTATATATCCCTATGGTAGCAATCTAAGGAGAATTCACATTTTCATTTTGTCCTTATTAAAACATCTTTGATATTCATGTAATCCAAATTTTTTTGTTACTGCTAAAACGGGATTCAAACAAAGCATCCTGTATTCATTCTGCGGTGGCATGAAAGTTTGCACTGGTAATTTTGTAACTAGTTTAAATTTCTGAGAAGTTTCGTCAAAATTATTATAAAATTCCCTTTTGGAATATTTGAATTAAATGGAAAGATTTTACTTCTTCCCTCCCCATTTCATGTTTCTCACTATTCAGAGATTTTCTAGTACAAGAATATTAACTTTATGTGATATGAGTTCTTAAAACTCCAGCTCAGAAGGCTGGGTATTTAAAAATATCCTTTAGTTATTCCTTAAAATAGCTACTCACAGTCTATTTCAACGCTTGTACAAATACCTCAGTGATATTTTTAAGTTCAAATCATTTGTGTTACTTTAGCACTTCTAGAATGACTTTCTTTTTTGTGATGGAAACGTGGTCCTGTAATTTTTCCATGGCTGTGAGAATTTTTTGGCAGAGAGTATTATGAATCTTTATATAGAAACAGAGGTCTACACCAGTAATACTTTTTAGTGCACGATGGAAACTCTTAGGTCAGTAGCATTACCACAAAAATGGAAATGCTGTACAAAACTGTCAGAAAAATTCTCCATTAACAGCAAGCTTGAAAACCTGAAAACAGACTTGACACCATTAGTGTATAGATGGAGTTAAAAGGAATACACAAAGCTTGCAGTCAGCTATGGAGAAAATAAAATAATGTTGAGATGTAGTTGAATAATAATAGAAAAAAAATCTAAAAGTTAACTCACTATAGCCTATCTGAAATATTGTTAGTGTGTTGGATTTGAAATAAGTTTCTTTAAAAAAAAAATCTGTATTAGAACAGTGTATAAAAATAGAAACTATTTTTTTTCCTTTGTGAAATATTCTTTTAGACCAGTCTGTTTTCCTGATATTAGATGTTCTTCATCTTATGATCCCAATGTCATCTCCTGATATCATCAAAATCTGAAGGCTTCTAGAAAAAATATGCAGATTAAGAAGCGTTAGTTGAATCATAATTTTTCAAATACTTTGAAAAGTAGTGAAGTCATACATTGATTTTCCATAACCATTTCTATAGAGCTGATATTTTTAGTATTGTAATGTTGGAATGTTACAAACAGTTGTGACAGAATCCTGCACCTTCCAAAATGGTTTAATTGAATGGAAGCATATTAGCCACTGAATGACACATTGAAGTACAGTCTCTGAAATAAATATCTGATGTTCTGATGGATGGAGAGACGTGGCTGAGAGGGATTGGGAGAGAGGCTGAAGCATGTGCTGCAGACATGCCCATAGAAGTTGTGGATACCCCATCCCTGGACCTAAGGTTGGATGGAGCCCTGGGCTGCCTGATCTAGTGGTTGGCAACCCTGTCTACAGCAGGGGGGGTGGAATGAGATGATCTTCCAACCCAAGCTATTCTATGACATGGTTAAACATGTGTCATAGATGGGGTTCCTTTGTGTGTGGCATCTTCATCTTGTTGCCATATTAGTGATTTGTCAATCGGTGTCGTGCTACATGTGGGATGCGGGGATAGGCGAGAAGTGAGAACGCATCATGAGACAGAGCTGGAGGTGTAGGTGGAGTGCTAGAAGTGGAGGAGGAGGAAATTCCACTGTATGAGTATGTTATTTGTACATCTCATACCTGTATGCAGGGTTTGCTCGAGATCGTCTTAAGCCCCAAGATACTCTTCTACTGTGCACAGTGCACAGCAAAATGGGGCCCTAATTTGGGGTGAGTCATAGGCCAATCAGAGATAAAGTTATATATTGCTGCAAAACAACTACTCAGTATCTTAATCCTTTTTAACTCAGGGTTGCAGTGTTATATCTTCCATGTGGATGATTAGTTAGGTGGGGGCAGGAATAGCTATAACAGATTTTAAAAGAGGAGTTATCAAAATGCTGTGAATACTAGAACATCCATTCAGTAAGGGCAAAGGAACACAGATCAGAATTCTTAGATAACAAAAAGGAATAAACTGAGTATAGTAATGGAGAGATATACACTTCTCAATATTCAGTGGTGATGTATCAAGCTAAAAGACATTTATATTTATAGATTGAAGCATATTTCAGATGATATAGTAATCTTCTAAAAGTAATTTTAGCACTGTGAGAAGTCTGTATTTCCAGCACTGGAAGGCACGTCTTCTTGAAGAGCAGACAGAGCATAGGTTGCAGGATTGGAGTTTTCTCAATGCTATTGTGCCCTGACCTTCAAGTGTCATGATTTAAGAAACAGGATGAAGTTTCACATTTGTATATCCTTGCCTGTTCTCAAAGCTGCTAATGAAGCATTCACTTAATAGTAATTACTCTGCTTTTAATGACGTGGATATCTATGTCACCAAGCATTTCCATGATACAACTGGCTGTGGTCAGCTGGGGTAGTTGCAGTGAGAATTGTGTCTTTTGACTGTTGCTGAAGACCATTGACAAGAATTCCTAATTTTCTTTGCATGTTACAATACAAACAATTTTAGTTATTGCTCAGTTATTCTTCTACCATGCAGTATAAAAGGAATGTAAATACAGTCCATTTCAACCCTGAGAAGCAGCTTTTATGGTCAGGACTGTTGCTATCCGAGTTAGTGGTGTGCCATGACTAGAGGTAGTAGGAAGGCACATTGTTTATGCCAGCTGCATGGTTTCAGTCACACTTATGTCTGATGTCAGCATGGTGCTGCTTCTCTGTATTTGAAATGTCCTCTGGATAAAAATTTCCATCACAGCTGCCTTAACCAATTGACAGTACATTCTGTCTGAGGGTGCAGATGTGCAGCTCCCAGTGCAGAGATGGATAGCTTCTATCAGTACTAGAAGAAAATGAGCCTGTCTGCCAACCATAAACTGAAAGGTGTTCTAACGATCAGAGATGAGAATCAATGTTTTCCAGTTCTTAGGAAGAAGGCGTTTCTTTTTTAATACTGATTTCCTATTCTGATGTAGTCTAAATACCTAAAGCCACACTATTGAGAGTATCATTCGACACGGAAATGAATTATAATAGCTTGTGCATATCTTCTTTAGACAGCTATCAGAGAATGATAGTAGGAAATCTTGTAATAAGAAGATCTACTTTCTATAGAAAGTTAAAGAATAAAAAACCATATATTTTCAGATTGATAGCTGCCAGTATAAACCTTTCCTTTTCTGTTATGCCTTATCTTTTGTATATTATCTCAGATAAGAGAAACCCTTTAAAAATATGGAATAAATGCAACTCGGACTAGCAGAGAACTTGACAGAGCTATTGTAGATCTTTGTTGGCAGTAGAATTGCAAACAGCATGAACAATATATAGGTTAAATGTAGCAGTTCTGGAGATGCAGCAAGTCAGCAGTATTTTCCAAGCGGAATGCAAACTGCAAGACAAACCTTTGTTCAAAAGCTAAAGGGAAAATGTGATACATGCAAGAATGTCACTTAAAAAGTAACCATTGTTTTGGAGAGCTATACAGCTTATTATGCACCGTTGATCAATCTAGGACCACATATGGGTTATTACAAATGTGAAGTTTCTTCCTCAGCAATACTGCTTTCTGTGCATATTTCAGTGACAAAAAGAATTTTCTTGCCATGTTTCTCCCAGTTAGGCCAACAAAAACTGAAAAGGTTGACCTGAGTTTTATTTTGGATATTGGATCAGAAATTTAATTGCTGATTCTTGTTTAATTCTTTCCAGTTACAGTTAATTCATAGCTGAATAGTTATACAAAGGCCAGAATTCTAGGCAACATACAGAAACTCAGAGGACAAAAATCCAAGATCTAAAGATGTTTCTATATAATCTCTTCCCAAAACT
>NW_010318325.1:0-16122 GCF_000700745.2 Antrostomus carolinensis | reverse complement strand
CTGCTGAAGCAAAAGCCTTAGTACCTCTCATGTTCCTAACAGAGAAATCCAGACCCTGTCCTAAACTTTTTTCATTATAAAATATTTCCCTCTTACTAGTGTTCCTTAAGGGTAGATTAAATTGGTGATATAAAACAAAGGGATTATAAAAACAAATGATGTTATTTTCTTACTCAACAACCTTTGACTAGATCATGATGTTTCCAGAGCTCTATCTTTGGATCTCAAAATTAATTTTGACCCTGATAAACAGAATTTTTTTTTTCCCCCAATAAAGGAATTTAATCTGGAATCATTGTGCCAAGATATAAAATGCCACAGTGTTATTTAAGGAACCATTTTTCAGAGTGGCTTGCTTTCTCAGATACAGAAATTAAAAGCAACTCCATGTAAAGCATGATAGTATCAAATAATTCCTACTATTCCCTTATATGAAAGTTTTGGAATTTGGTGAAAGTTTTAAAGGTCAGTATTTCCGAAGTAAGAATGAAAAGGACAATATTCTGGGAAAGAATAATATTATATAAGAAATTATATAAGAAATTAAATTTCTTATTATATAAGAAAATTCTTATGTAGGGTCCCTGCCATGCATATTAACACCCTTTTAACTTGAGAATGCTGTTCTAACAATGTATAAGGAAACAGTGGTCTTAATTTTTCCTTCCAATTCTTTACTCTGATATAAAATGCAGTAGCTGTCACATTTGGAAGGTTCCTGTCTTACAAGGCTGGTGAAAGCTGGATGCTCATTGAAAAGTGTGTCTGTAACTACTCTCCCATCACAGAACTTTAACAAAGACAGCTATTCTTACATGAATAGTTATCTTGCCATCCCTTTACAGATCCTATTTTTAAAACACTTATTAAAACTGTATTTTCTGTTAGTTATATTTTATCCTTTCTGTGTTCTAGTATTCCCTGTGAATGGCCCTATTTCCTATAATCTCTTTACAATATCCTCACTCTGTAAGAGATGGTCCTCCCATTTTCCGATTTAATTTCTTGGAATTTTCATTTCTTGGTTCATGTGCATGTAGTAGTGTACAGGTAAAAGGGGCCAAAGAAAATTTTGTTTGTACTTCATCTTTTCTATTATTCTGCTTATTAAGCTTTTATGCATCTTCATGTAACAGTCTTTCATTAA
This sequence comes from Antrostomus carolinensis, assembly GCF_000700745.2. Lineage (NCBI taxonomy): Eukaryota > Metazoa > Chordata > Aves > Caprimulgiformes > Caprimulgidae > Antrostomus > Antrostomus carolinensis. The sequence goes on along the minus strand of NW_010318325.1, from coordinate 14,975 downwards.
AAATACATATATATCATCAGCTGATTTTTTTTTTTTTTTGCACCTGACATGTTACTGATCTGAAATGCAAATCAAGGTTTTAGGTTTGCATTTTAAAATCTTAAAGTATAGTTATCATGCAAATATATTAGTCCTTTATTTATCCACGGAGTTTTTTTCCTTTTCCCAACTTCATCAGTTAGGTTTTTTCTATATAAAGTGGTTATGAATGACTCCCTTAAGCTTGCTGGTGCAGCTGGGGTAAAGAATATACTTTCTGCTTGGGAGTGGAGAAAGATCTTTTACTTCTACCGAACACACTAGATTTTGAACTGGTGTATTTTCCAGAGATGGATAGATGGATTTCCACTGTAAAATGGAAATTTTATCATATTTGTGGAACATTTCTTTCTTTGTTATCCTTTCAGTGTGAAAAATAATTCTTTATAGATGAAGCATAGGTGTGTCTAATACATGTTATATTACAAATTACAGAAGACAGAATAATGGGTAGACACGCTGTTGATTAAAGGCTGCAATACTAATACCACCTCAGAGGAAAAATAGTTTCAACTTTTCCACTGTGTCCTAAAATGTATTTTGATGTTATATTTGAAATGTCAGGCTGTGAAGCTGAGCAAAGCCATTACTGATTTCTGTTAAGTATCTGGAGATTGTAATGCTAATGATTCTGAAGGACAGCAGAGAGGAAGGGAGGTTTACTAAAACCAGTGTTACTCTTATCTGTGGAACATCTGGTTCCAAATATTGTCCAGCATAAAGAACCCAGACAAATAATTTAAGATGAGGTTTTCCGAGATTTACCTACTCTTTATTGCCCATTAATTACATGCAAACTAGGCTTGTCACTGCTTTCTGATGACATTATTATCTAATCTGTAGGATCTAGATTAGTGAAAAGAGAAGATTTTGATTTCTCTCATTCAATCAAGTTATTCCATTGACTTTACAGAATTTGTATCTAGTGTTTCATGAAAGGAATAACTGACACTGTAGTAATATATTCAGTGATGGTTTACAATAGCATTAAATAAAATGTGGCTTCATTTAAATGAATTATCAAAAAGAACTAGAAAGAAAGGGCAAAGGAAAAGGGAAAAAGTAAATAAACTTATACCTCATGGAAAGAGAAAGCTCTTGATCAAAAGAAAATATATTCTTGATTCATGACAACTAGCTGAATAGGAAAACACACTAGAATCAGATGAATCAGAATACCCTAGGCAAAAAAGCAAATCGTACATCTGAAAGCATGAACTCCTTGAAGAGGAAAACTACCAAAATCAAGAAGCAAGATAAAGAGCTGTAAGAATCAAAGCACATATTAAGTATGTTAAAATCAACTTACAAAACAGAGATCCTAATTCACAAAGAAGTGCACTTGTCAGTTATCAAAGTTCTCAACAAATATGGCATATTTTTTAGTGGAAACTTTAATGCTCCAAGATGATACATATACGGCAGAAAGATAATATGTGCCCATTCCCCATCAGAATTTCACTTGACTTCTGAAGAGAAAAACTTGACTGGAAAACTGATTGGATGCAGAACTAAACTTTTTTTTTCCTCTAGAATTATCACACAGTAAAATATCACAAACCGCAGAGACACCTAGGGTTGTAATCACATATCTAATTTCAGTTGTCTTCTACTTCCATTGCAGTCATGTGAAAGCATGAAACTAACATATGAACTCTTCAGGTCCTTAAAGTATATACATTAAGTTATTAATAAAGTACAAAAATCTGATTTTCACTGCCATGCCATTTTTAATATAATCACTTCCTAGCTCACCCTCTGTTGCTAATTCAAAATGAATGTTGTCAAATTACAAAATGTATATTGTTGTAAGTATAACTTGTTATTATACGCTAATCCTTTGTGTTAATGAAGTGTTAAATATCCAGAGCTGCCAACTCCTTGATCCAAGGGAATATGAACACTATGAAATAGATGTGATACATGACTAAATTGAAAAGTCTATTGATCTATGCTTGAATGCGTTTCTAATATAAATTAAATATATCTTTCTAAATTGAGATATCTAAATAATCTAAAAGGCTAGATATTGGGCTTGTGTAATATCTTGGCTTCCATCTCTTTACATTAATTACTATAAAATGTTAATCCTCTTTCTTTAGGGTCCAATTCTCCAAAGTGCTGCATGCTATATAGAAAAGTCTGCACACTCTTGCTTTGTACCTTGACAATAATAATGTTCAATACTTTGTAAGCTCATGTCTTGAATAATCAAACTTATTGATATCAGTAGCCTTATTCAATATATAAAATTGCAGTTTAGAAATGTACTCATTTTTCATGCGAAGAAAGGAATCTGATGAAAGTCTACAGGGCAGTGATGTGCCTTAGAATCGTTCTGCTGAAATGAATTACTTTTTTGACTGAGTAACTTCAGAAGGCGTTCACATCAATATGGTTTGTAACATGCGGAAAGGAAAATTGACAAGAATTCTTTGGAAAATAGAGGCAGTACTTCCTCACTACTTCATAAACACTGAAATACACATTCTTTTATTTAAAGATGAGTGAAGGAGTTTATATGTTTCTTGCCATCCAGCCTTTTTAAAGAAATCAATCTTCCTGCAAACCACAGAGATGCAAGGGTATTAGATGTAAAAGGCAAGGACATTGTTGAGTTTGGAATGTAATGTCACAGAAATGGAGGAGCGTGTTAGGACAAGCTCTTCCGCAGACTGCTTTTAGTAGGTGTCCTTTCTAGGAGACTGCTTAACTCAGCCCATTTAACAACCCGTTCCTTGCCTTTGCTTTTGAAAACGCATTGACATTTGCCCTTCTTATTTCTGGAAGCAGCCACACAAATCCAATAGACTGGGTCCAAGTATGGAAAACAGCAGTGTCATAAAGCTTAATTTCAATAACAAGCTTCAGCAGCTCAGAAAATGCATACTCTTAGTTCCTCTGACAATGGAAAGAAGTATCATTTAGCCTCTAACAAGGAAAGAGGTAATGAGTTAAAGATTTAGTGCTTGTGTTTATAGGAGGCCTGTGTGAGATTATCAACTGGGACAAAGTTTGGTTTTGTTTGATTGTTTTTGAAGTTTTTTTTCTAGTCACATTTGAAAGTAAAAATGTAAATTTATTGAAAATAGACTGCTGTCAATCACTTTAAAAAAAGACTAATATATTGGTTCAAAAGAATTTGCCCACTAAACATTATATACATATCTTTAAACAGCTAAGTATAAAAAAATGTTATTTTCTAAATTTGTAAAATTATTATTACCGTTTTCTCTTCCGTTCTTCCACACAACAGCAATAGAGCCTTTTCTCATTCATGATGTACTTTTCATTAATAGATACTAATGTTCTTTGTAAAGGTCAGTGTTGTTTTTTCAGATGAAAAAATGAGGTCTGGAATATGGTCTAGTTGCCTAACAGGGAGTAGAACCTAATTTGCAGAGACCTACCTTGATGCTTGTTTCCCAGGTTAGTGATTCCCAAACAGTGACACACGCAGCTTTACATATTTTTGCATGATTCCCACATCACCACTTCAGGAAGAGAGCAGTATCTGCAGGGCAGGTCAGACTTTTTTCTATTTCACCTTTGCCAAGGTTGATTCAAGCACAACTCGCTGCAGTAACTCGATCCTTGCAGTTTGCATCCTGCCTCTGGTCCTCCTGCCTTTTATGTCTGACAAGGACTGAGGGAATAAGATTCAGGAAGAATGTCAGCACTGAATCCTGCTCCAAAAGGTTGAAAGCCATTGCAGTTACTGAGAGGCTTGACTAGTTGTCACTAATTTTACTAGTTTTGAGAATAAATAAATGCCTGTAATTCTTTGTTCTCCATGTTTACTAAGAGTTTTATGGAACAGAAGCTTTCTGAGCATTTGATAGGTTATCTAGTAAAAGGATAATTATCTTTGATGGTGTCTTCAAAAAATTTATTATCTTTTTGTAACAACTTTTGTAAAATTATCAAACAATTGAGAATTGTGGCAGTTATAGTAATGCAAGATCTGTGAAAGGGTGGGGAGGGGGATGCATTTAAACCCCCAAAATAAAATCTTGAGCTGTAAAAATTGGTCAGATACACATTGTTTAGCTATGTTGTATTGCAAAGCATAGTTTCAAGGCACATTACTGCACTTTTCCATTTATCTTTCAAATGGGCCTATATCTCATTAGTATTTCTACTCATGACTCACAGTATTTCTGTGTTTTTCTGCATAGAGTGACATACCTGATTTATTCTCACACTAGAAACTTTCCCTATGCATTTCCACAGATAGATATTAGCCCCCTTTAAATAGTATATAGGCTTAAGGTCCCATCGTTCTACAATTCAAGGCTATTGGAGCTGCTTTACTGTATGTACAATCTATTTGTAGACCACGGGAGGTGTAGTAATAATTCTACACTACATTACAACTTCCTATTTTATATATATATATATATATATGTATATATATATATATATGTGTGTGTGTGTGTGCGCGCTTCTCGGTTTGCAAACAGATAAACTGCACATAATTCACTCATTTATAAACAGACCTTTCAGCCTATCATTAGTCTTTATACCAAATATTATGGTGGATTGCTTCTAACTGATTCTCCTCTTCCCATCCAATATAGGCACATGAAGAAGCCTTAGGTTAAAGGAGCACAAGGGAAACCTATGGTATTTCAGTTCTTATTCACATGAGAATGATTGTGTTTCTTATCCATTGCTGTATAGTGAAAATGAAAATTAAAGATTTTGCAGTTAGAATGAATAACAGAAACACTAAAATTTACCTCAGCTATAGCAAAATTGTAAGTTTAACATACTGCCCCATATCTCCACGTGCTATTTAGTCAGGTTTATGTACTTAATACATTTTCCCAAAGGCTATTGCAGATTTACGTTATATTCTGCTTTCTTGAAGTATTCGCTTGTCTACAAAGTACTACTGATAAAAATTACATATCAAACAAATGAGATGTATGTCAGAAACCTATAAATAATGAATTAAATGCTAGTATACTCATAAATATTACAGAAAAGACCAATGGGTTCCAAAAGAGTATTTCCCTTATAACTTCTTACTTAAACCGCAAGGGCATGATGCTGTTTAGGAGGCTGAATTATATATAACTGGATTTATAATTAGTCTAGCTATTAACCTTTTCTCCAGTTTCTCTCTTTGGTGATATACTGTACTATAAATTCCATAAGAGATTACCTTGCAGAAAATATGGTTTTACATAAATGCGCCATGCATATTTTATAATCACTTTTAATTTATTTATTCTGGGTCTAATTCTCTACAGTCTTGTCCTGGTGCAGTAAGTATCCTGTACAAGATGGATACAAACTAGACCAAAGCAGAACTTTCTGATCACTTAAAGCAAACATGCTTTATTTATTTTTGAATGGATATGCATTACACATGTTCCGTGGGGCTGGGGCAGGTCAGAACCTAGGTTTGGAGCAACATGCCTGGCAGAAATTGCAGGTGGACCTAAGGCTGTAAATCACTGTGTAACAAAATTCGCAAGTATTATTCATCCTAAGTCAATTAGTGCCCAATCAGATGTGTAGATTCAGTATGATTTGACTCTGCTTGCAGTTCCTCCTTCTGATTGATATAAAAGCGTGGTGTTTAGCAGGGAAAAAGTTATATAGCCAGTTTAGACAAACCTCTGCCACTGAGGGGCATGTTTGTATCTATATATATCTGCAAGGATTTCTGCAGGTGACCAAGGTTTCTGCATCCAGATTGCTATAAATGTGTTCTTTTTAAGGAAGAAGTTGCATCAGAAACTTCTGCACAGAGCTGATGATAGCCAGTAAATGGGTGCACATTAGTGCTGCATTAGCATTGTAAAACTGCAGCACTTCACAAAAGGCTGCCAGAACATGACCCGGTCTGGACTGTTAAAATAGCTGCACATGTATTTGTAATTTGCCATCCATTTAAAAGCAAAAAAAAAACCCCAGATTAAATTATCTAACACTTCACAGAAACTTCTGAAAAAGCTGAACACAATGCTGTTATGCTGTAACAGTTTAAAACATAACTGCAAACAAGAGTTTAAACTCAAAACACTTGTTTTAAAGAAATTTTAATCCATTATTCTGTGACTTCATATCTTTAACTTTTAGAACAGTAGGTTTGTGTCTAAAGGGATTTCAAAAGTCAAAACTGACAGTATATATTTAACTATCATAACCACCCAGCAATTATGTTTAGTTTCTGCATTCCCATCCAACTAGCCTTGCAATCTAGGAATTTCTGTGCATATTGGGATTTCTGTAGAAGTTAGCATTAATGAAATAGAGTTTTAAATTTCCCTAGGCTCAATCTAGACATTAAGAATATAAATGTAAATTAGTAGAGGAGAACTAGCAGCCTTGAATACTAATACTTTCATCACATTACTTTTAGTTAAAAATGTACTAAGGAATAGGGGAGCCAGTCTTCTGCACCTGACACCCTCAAACTGCATTAATAATTATCAGAATATTTCTGTAATTGTCTGTATGCTATAACACTGTAAGACTCAAGACACCTTCCAATTACAGATTAATGCTGTCTGTCTGATAAATAATAGCTGTCCAATTCTATTCTGCCTTGAAGACTGCCTCTAAAAGATTATTTTCTGCTTTAAAAACAGTTATAGAACAAACGTGGCCACAAAAATGACATTTTACTGGCATGACAAAACTTGCAAATGCATTGCTTTTTCCTGACACTCATACAGCCCCTTACAGTATTTATTTTCATTGCAGTGTTTTCTACAAAAGTGGATGTCCACACTCTTTGCTTTAGTTGACCCTTTATCCCCATCATTACTGCCAGCATGTTCTGATGGTAAACAAGTGAAAATAAGATAATTATGAGAACATTAACCTTGTACGTATGCTCTTATTACCTTCCAACTATTGACATGGCTAGTACCAAAGGAGCTATTCTACTTATAAAAACTGAGATTTGTGTACGTAAGGAACTGCTCCTTTTAAAACTTTTCACAGTGATTAAACAGTCATTATTGTTATGACCAGTTACATATTTTAATTCTTTACCTACTCAGAATGGCTGGTCTCTTTCAACATATGCTGATAGCAATGACCCTCACTACAAAACTGTAATTCACTGGAAGGATAATGATGATACAAACTCCACTTACTGAAGTTCAAGTGCTGAAAAAATGTCTGTATTTTCTGCGGCTACTCAGGACTTGTTATCTCATTGGAAGAATGGGTTGAATCAATTGAAAGGTTTTGTTTTGTTAAAGTTGCTCAGAATAGTTTGCTATAAATATAGTGATTGTGAAGGTTTTATATGCAAGTATTTTTTACCTTAGTTTGGTTTTTTTTGTGTGTGTGTATTGAAAAAAGTGATCTATCATAGAATCATAAAATAACATAAGTTGGAAGGCATCTCAAGAAACATTTGGTCTAACCCCCACTTGGAGCCCGGCCCTTTCAAGTTTGAATATTCCCAAAGATGGAGAACCCATAACCTCCCCAGGCAACCTGATGACCCCATAGTGAAAACATTTCTCCTAATATCTAGTTGATTTGCATAATAACTATGCAAAACCTTAAAAACATTTGTACTTTGAATTGCGATGTCTTAGGTGACTATCTCCAAAAAAATGCATTAACCAGTTTCACGGCACATTATTGACCTGAAGATTTTGAGGAAGTCGTGATAGATTTTGATAACAAATATAAAACTGAAAGAAAAATGGAGTTCCATTGTAAAAGTTTGAAGTTCTCTATTTGCTCCAGTGTAAGTAGTACAGTAAGTAAGGGATGAAGATATCTAAGATATTCTACAGTGACTTTCAGAATTTTCCATAAATATTCCAAAAATTTGCCTTTTTATAGATTGTGTCCTAAGTTTTTTTTTGTTTTTTAATCTCATAGATGATCTATTTTTAGCACAGCATCCTTTTTTACGTCTCTTACCAGTGTTCTGACTGTTCCAGCCTCAGTTCTGAAGACTTCAGAAGACTCAGTGTCTTCCTCTCAAGTGAATTCTGGGTACAGGTTTTGAAGTTGCTAGGGAACATCAGCAAATCAGTACTGCGTGACTCTTTATCAGCTTTGTTATAGGGCAATTAGGATACTAACTTAGGCCATAAATTTTATTGCAGTGTCTTACTAAACAAGGTGAACAAGAAAATTCAAGGCATCAAAGTTTTCAGTGAGATGCCTCTTTAAAAATCATTTGGTTTAAAAGTGTTTGACATCATTTAAAAGACATTTTTTGCAAGCTTGCCTCCTAGGAAGCACTTGGGAGCGTAAGTAAAATTTTAATGTTTATGTTTTAAAGCACTTTTAATGCAAGAAATCTGTGTATAATTATCTTTAATTAGTCATCTCTTCCACTGAGATTTATACTAAGCATTTAGTTTTTCTCTTCTTCACAGTAGCTATATCCCAGGTTTCTTTAAAAACTAGGACTGTCTGACAAGCTGATCTCTGGACAAGATTTCAAACTCATCTGATTTCGTTTTACCTGTTGCTTTAGGACGTTTCTTAATGAGGCCTGAGTTATTTTCATGTCTAATTAAGCTGAAGAGATTAAGATATTTAGGTCTTGTTTCTGTGTATTTTCCAAAGGGAAAAGTAAATACATGAACAACAGAGATCAGCAAAAATACAAGAAAGAAGAAAAGCAGCAGGAACATAGGGGAGTGTTATGTAATAAAAGGGAACAGGAAAGTGGAGAAGCAGGTTGGGTAGATGATCCTTCATAAAATATGTTCACTTTCAAATGCTTCAAAAAATATTGCACTGCAAGTCAAGATTTCTCTCTAACACAGTAACTATGTAACTATCAGATAAACCTGAAGGAAAATATGGAAGAAAGGATTTTATTTCTTTAAACACTATATTTGAAAAAAGATCCTTATTATGATTTCCTTCCTATGCAATAAATTGCACTGCAAGCTAACCATGAGGTTGATGAAACAATGGATCTAAAATACTCTGTGAAACATGCCTTTGTTTTTTACATTCCTTATCTTCTTCAGTGTCAGCTTTCAATGCAATAAGTTTTATTATTATTTTATTTAGGAAAGAAATGATCCCTGCTATTTGGAAGTTTAATATCTCTTCAAAAGTGCTTTACCATAGTTCCGCTCTAATGGGCAATAGCTGATAGACTCAAACCTCTTTTAGCATGTATTCGTATTCAGGAATAAACATTTTCGTTGAATATTTTTCAACAATTATTTTTAATAGTCACTTTTCTTAGTTTTTTTAAAATCTTCTCCTTTCGATGCACTTTTCTGCAGTACCAAAGGACTTTCCCTGAAGAGCAGGAAAGCATTTAATATGTTGTTTTCCCATCTCCAGCTCATTTCAACTTTCTCGGATTATACTTATTTATATATTTCCTGTGTTAATTTCATGTGGCTTTTTGTTTGGTTGGTTTTTTGTTTTGTTTTGGGGTTTTTTTAATTATTTCTTAAGAACTGGAAAAAATATGGATGCTCTTAAGGCTTTTTTCCTCTTCTTTCTTGACCTGGAATTCATTTTCATTCGGGTCTCAAAGGGAAGATGGGAATACAACTGCTCTATTTGGAGAGTTCTGGGGTTCAAAGCAAAACAATGAAGAAAATATTTTTCTATGTAAATTGCAAATAATTTTTTTTTCAGTTTATCAAAACAAACAAACAAAAAAAGAGTTTAATTTTAAACGAAATATTTTCTCTTAATGGATATAATTTCTTGTAATTAATTTAACGAAAATTAAGTCTCTGATACATCAGCTACACGTCAGCAACCATCACCCAAGAAAGGCTTACTGGGACAGTGGAGAATCAGTACTGGTGACAGGAGCATTAGCACCACCTTGTGTTCATGTGATAGGAAAATAAGTAACACCCCTCTCCAGCCATTAAAACCGCTACTTTTTTTATTAATGAGAGAGCCATATTTGTGGAAAAGGTGCATATTTTTTTGGTGCCATAAGTTTAGAATACTCGATTCGTCCAGAGAGATGGGAAATTATCAAGAAAGAAGTTTACAGTTTGGGTCAGATGCCAGGCAGCAGTCACAGCACACAGCCAGCCTAGCTCTTGTCAGGTTTTTGTAGGCATCTTGGAACAAGACAGTTTATGGGTGAATTCTGAAAGAAGATTTGCGGTTATTTACAGGAGTTCTTTCTGAATGTGAGAGATGACACTGTAAAAACTATGAAAGTCTTTCCTTTGAAAATTTAAGAAGTGAGCAAAGGAGACAGGCATCATGCCATGATGGAAAGCCTTGGAGAGGGTCAATATTGTATCTTTGTATTATTTTTTCATAGCCTGTAAACATGGCATAAGGCAGCGTTGCTTTCTTCAGTCTTTCACAAGGTAGAAACTGTTTTGTAAACAAATCTATTTCTAGTACATTTTTCACCAAGATGACTACCAAAATACATCAGTTTTCATTTCTTTTTCAAAAATATCAACTTCTCTTTAGTCATTTTCTTAGTTCTGGGTGTACAATTTCTGGAAAATGATATTCCATCAGAAACTGCAATTACTTACGCTTTGCCATACTATAGTTTATGGTAGACAGTCTGGGGCAAAACCTGTTCCTGATGGGAGCTGGTAATAATATCAGAGTGCAATTCCGTATACGGTTTTCTATACATGTATTGAGCCTAGCTTTATGGAATTTAGCACTTCTCAGTGAGAGGGAAATAGAATAGCAACTTTCCTCTACTCTCTGGATCCTTCTTTCGGTCCAGAAAGTAAAAATCTTTGACTGGTGTTTCATACCTCACTTTCTCCTTCCTAATCTTTTACAAATTTGAATATTCCCAGACTAAGGACAAGATTGTGTCTGTGTGTCACTTCAGTGGAATATATCAATTTTCTGTTCAGTAGCAACATAACTAGAAAAAATATATAATGACATAATACACTCATAGCGATAAAAAATTGATCCTGATTCTCCTTTACATTTCAGTTTGTGTCATGATCTGTGCCTTGTCAAAGTGAATACGTATTGGGTACAGCCAGCTCCTGTTGTTACGTTTTGATCATGTTTTACACCCACACCTCATATGCACTTATATCAGACTGATGTAAGGTATAATTTTAAAAAACAGCAACATACCAAAACCACTGTGCACAACTCTGATGGATAAATAACAGGACTTTTTTAAAGAGTTTAACCTTTTGGAGTGTGGTTGGGATCCCATGCTGATGTACACAAGAACTTCCTCAACGGCATTCTTTTGGAGTCTGACAATGTCTCAAATGTCCTTATAATTGTTTTGCCTGTCACATGAGGGGCAGGGCAATGTTGTTAGTGCTCCTCGCCTTCTGTCACTTTCTGGCAGACAGCTGGGATCTCAATGCCCTTCATATTTGGGTAGTTTCCTACCAGCATTAAGAGACTTACTGTAAATATTTTATCTCCTTTTTGAAATTGTTTTCTCTTAGTCTGTCTGAAAAGACCCAAACAAACAAATCAGCCCATATTTCAAACAAACAATGTTAGAAAGCATTGTCAGCACTGGGATCTGGCTCTGTGTTTCGAAGCCTATTAAGTTAACTGAGTAATTTCCAACAGCCACTTCAATTATTTACAGAAGTATCTTATTCTATCTTGCAGTTATCCAGGAAGCAGTCTCATAAATTAGGAAAATTCCCAAAAAATTCAGAGAGGTTTTTGAGGACTTAATCTGATTCAAGGAATAAGAGGCAAAAAGAGAAAGTTTCAGCATCATTCTCAGAAGCACAGGCTGACAGAACTCTGGTAAGTGTGGTGATATCCTACCCCAGGTGGATTGAAAAGATCCTACTGAGCTGTGAGACGAGCACCTGTGTCTCAGGTCTCGACAGAGACTGTTGCAATGCAGGCAATGATCTCTATTCCCACAGGAGGCATGAGAATAATTTAAAACCAGTGCTTCAGCATAACTCAGTTACCAGTTGAAGAAAAGACAATGAATCGCTTCTGAACTTGAGTTACCCAAAAGGTGTCAAGCAAGTCTTGGCATCAGCACTGCAGTGACTAGTATGGAAACTGTGCACTGGAGATACTGTCCTTTGGCACTTACAGAGAAAATCTTCTGTGCAGGGAGCTGCAATACTTTATAAACCTGCATGTGTTTTCACTCAAGAAAATTCCATCTGGCACCAGCATATCTAGCAATATTTTACCTCTCACTTTCTTCTAAGCCAGTGTGGCATACTTGGTTGAAAAATCTGAGGGTCAGATTTTATTTATTTATTTATTTATTTATTTATTTATTTATTTTGTCAATGCCCTTCTGGTATTTGGCACATTTAGGTTTGATCTGCTTAAAGGCTCTTGTTGCCAGTTATAAAAATATTTGTTGTGATTCTTGGAAAAATATATCTTTACCTGTTCCTTCTGCTGGGGCAGTTCCTCTAAAATAAATGTTCTCATTATCCAGTGTGTCTCAGCTCACACTGGAATCTGCTCCTAGTTCTGTTGGAACGTGCATAGAATATACCTGAAGTTTTACACCTTACAATGTATCTTTCTCATGGACTAACATGTAATACCTGCATGGTACTTCAGGCAGACCTTTTTGATTTCCCTAACCCCAACTCACTACGGAGCATCCCATGGGGATACTCCACTTGAGATGTGGCAACAATTTTCCACTACTGAGTTTATCAACTTTGGCTCATTTATCTCAGCAGTGGCTGAAGAGACAAAGGTAGGATTGAAGGTCCATCTCCCCTGGTTATCTTCTTATGTCTTCCCTTGATGAGGCTACTATCCTTTTTTATGACTGCTATATGTAAATGACTACAATAGGTAAATCCATAGAATTCCAAGCAGAAGCATTAATAATAGTGTATGATCTTTGTCTGTTAATAGCAGAGCAATATTTACTTGACTATTGTAGCACCGTAAAACCTGGAATCTAGACTGGCCTGCTATCTTGGTTTATGTTTCTATGACTAACATATCAACTTCATTCAAGACCTTTTTCTGGTTTTGGTTTTGAACTATTTCCATGGTCAACCTGTGGTATCTAATTTGTGTGTTAATGAAAAGCAAATGTTAAAGTCTATCTACGGAGAGAGGAAACCAAACCAACCATGTCTCCCGGGAAGGAAAATTTACTCTTTACTCTAGGCTCAGAATAGTTCGTGACTGATCTATATTGCTGAAGAATTATTCCACCTACCAGGAGTAAGTCACATATATTTGAAACTTTTGGGAGAGGACTGTTCTGACTTAAAATAATTGACTTTTAGATTCAGTTCATGGTGAAGCTTGTTTAGTGGTTTCAGGATTCATGAGAAATGGGTCTGGTTTGTTACTTCTGGCCTTCCTAAGAAAGCAACATGTAGCCAGTAGTTCCAAGACTTACTTTCTGCTGCATAGGATGCATTTAATCCAAGGAAGATAGAATGGACTTCCTAAAGGACTCTATATTTACCTCGGGATCTTCACAGCTGTGCTTTCTTTAGCAAGAGGCAGATTTAGATTTCCGGAGTATTGCTGAAAGGAGATTTCATGCTGAAAACTAGACCAACTTCTTGATCTTAAATTTGCATCTTTAGAAATCTGCAGAATGTAGAATAGAAGGAAATAAATATCTGTGGTCTAGGAAGGAAGACACAGAGTCAGTACTCTGTCATTCATGTAAGCAGTGATTTTTATGTTAGATTTGAAACCTTCATCATCTTTCCAGTTCCTTGCCCTTCTTTTCATCTTCCCATCCTTTGTTTTTCAGAGGCAGGCTTTGGAATTACTAAAACCTCACGACTTTTTTTCAGAATTGGGTTGCAGCCTACATAAACTGGGGAGACATGTCTCCATTGCTTCATATTTATACAGATACTGATACACATTGTTTGGAAAAGGAGTTGTATTTTGGGACAGTTCATCGTCTTTGTGGTGCTGTTCAGTGAGGCATTTTCTTTTTTCCTTTGCTCTCTACAAACTGATCACATTGGCAGGAAATAATTTTGCATATCAAGACCCTGTCTGTGTTTTCATCCGAAAAACCAAGAAAAAATGACTCGGTAAGATTTCTTACAGGCACCCGATTTTATTTCTGATAGAGCAAGCTCAGGGCAGGGCTGTCTTGAAGATCAAATGTTAAAAATGACAGAAAAGTTATGTATTAGCAGCAGTACAGTAGAGTCACAAATGGCCTTACCTAATTTATTCTTTTTTAATTTATGCACTGCAAGACGCTATATAGGGAAAAAGATAATTTCTTTTTACTTCAGAGCCAGTTTTTAAGATGTTTTATTTTTATTTCTTCAAGATGTGCTTTTTCCCAATTACTTATGTAAACAGCATAAGCTAACTGTCTAAATCAAGTATGCCTTGGGGCATGGCAGAGGGTAAAAAGAGAAACTCGACTTTAGGTGGCCTATGCACAAACTTGCAAAAAAAACCCCCATGAACTGTGAATTACACATTTTTTTCCCACTGTGTTCCTTTTCCTGAATGCACAGGCCACATCAGGTAAACAACCACAGTGATTTTAAGAAACTGACAAGATATGTGTATGCAGTATACACATGAGGATGGAAACTGACCGATGAGCTGGGTCCAGCCTCAGAGGCACAACCATTCCCAGTTCCTTGGATTCTTCAGCACAGTAACATCTTTTCATATAACTGCAGATACAGATTTAGCTGTTATGAACATGCAGGTTGTAATCACCTTTGTATGTCCTCTCGAGGAGACACTGCCTATGAATGATGACATTATAGAGACCAGCACCAGAAGACGAAGTTCCCCTGCACCAAGACCCGGGACTGTTAATGGAGGTGGCCACCGGAGATCCCCAGGTTAATGACCCCAGCTCGTGAAAGAAAGGCGGTGGAAGCACCATCTATAAACCAACAGCTCTCCCAAGCCTTGATTCCACTATCAGTCTCGCTTCCACGGCAAGGTAAATTATTTAGAAGGAGGGATTGTGCGTTCGTTCCAAACGCAGGGGACCGCCGGGGGTTTTTCCCCTTTCCTCCCTTCCCCGCGCGCCTGAGAAG